>NC_030426.2:17968698-18268698 GCF_001660625.3 Ictalurus punctatus | reverse complement strand
TAACCCGAAGCAACAAATCTTTACGAAAGAAGGAGATAAATAACTAAAGAAAGAGATGAAAGGAGAATGTTTCAGTCTGAGCCTCTAGATGGCAATACAACTACATGACTTTGTTCTCCTTCCAACACATTCACTTCCAACATCCTCCATGTAAACAATTTAGCAAAATCCATCAACAGAAGTGCAACCTTGGTGCAAAGAATTTAATGAAGTCTGAAGTCTTAATGCAAAGATTACCAGGTTTTGAATTTCGTGCACTGGTCAGACTTATGTAGTGCGTTAGATGCTGGGTTTTTCTCCCTCCCATTTTATTTTAATGTGTGACGTATTTTATAACGGCACTTTTCCAATAACAAATCCTTCCATTAAAGTGGATTAAGGATGGTAAAGCAGAGTGTTTGATATGACCTCCCCCCACCCCCACCAGAACAAACGTGGCTCAGCCATCTGTGGCCATGCTGACTAGCGGCGCATATTAAAAAAAAAAAAAATCTAAATTTAAAAAAAAAAAAAAAAAAAAAAAAAAAAAAAAAAGGCATGGATAGTAATAGGCTGCACTCTAAATCATCCTCAGAATGAAGTCTACAGCCTCACATACCATGTGGATACTAGATGTAATTGCTTGCCACACGATCACGCAATCATGTGCTTGTAGACTATGGTGAAATTTACACCAAACACATTTAAAGTAAAAGTTACACACATATATTTGTGATGTTTGATAAATGCTTTGCAGCAAATGAATCACTGAGTTACACAAAAATAACATAATCCCTCAATTCCTCAGTATCTGCTTTAGCACCACAAAATTCCTCTTGATTTACTCATGAGTCATTCCTCATATGTAGTGCCTTATGGACATCATACATTTTTAAAAACCTTTAAAGCATTTATAGTGCATTGTAAATCACAATCGCTGTACATGGGGGAAAAAAATTGTGTCAATACTTTGTGCTACCTCCTATAATGCCTGATGAGGTTGGAGAATACATGGCAAGGGATCTGAGACCATTCCTCCATACAGAATCTCTCCAGATCCTTCAAATTTCTATGGGTTTCAAGTCAGGGGACTGGGGTGGCCATGGCAGGACCTTGTGGTCAGTAAACCATTTTTGTGTTGATTTTGATGTATGTTTTGGATCATTGTCCTGCTGGAAGATCCAACCATGACCCATTTTAAGCTTTCTGGCAGAGGTAGTCAGGTTTTCATTTAATATCTGTTGATATATGATAGAATCCATGATGCCATGTATCCTAACAAAATGTCTAGATCTGGGAGAAAAACAGTCCCAAA
Organism: Ictalurus punctatus; assembly: GCF_001660625.3. Lineage (NCBI taxonomy): Eukaryota > Metazoa > Chordata > Actinopteri > Siluriformes > Ictaluridae > Ictalurus > Ictalurus punctatus. The sequence continues at coordinate 18,267,404 of NC_030426.2, read as the reverse complement.
ACATTATAGAGCCACCAACATATTTAACCGTGGGCATGAGGTACTTTTCCATATGGCTACCTCTCTGTGTGCCAAAACCACCTCTGGTGTTTATTGCTAAAAAGCTCTATTTTAGTTTGATCTGACCATAGAACCCGATCCCATTTGAAGTTCCAGTGGCATCTGGCAAACTGAAGATGCTTGAGTTTGTTTTTGGAGTAGAGGCTTTTTTCTTGAAACCCTTCCAAACAACTTGTGGTGATGTAGATGACTTCAGTTCGTAGTTTTGGAGACTTTCTGACCACAAGACGCAACAAACTTCTGCAATTCTCCAGCTGTGATCCTTGGAGATTTTCTGGCCACTCGAACCATCCTCTTCACAGTGCGTTGAGACGATATAGACACACGTCCAATTCCAGGTTGATTCATAACATTTCCAGTTGACTGGAACTTCTTAATTATTACCCTGATGGTGGAAATGGACATTTTCAATGCTTGTGCTATTTTCTTACAGCCACTTCTCATTTTGTGAAGTTCAACAACATTTTGCTGCACATCACAGCTATATTCCTTGGTCTTACTCATTGTTATGATTGACTAAGGGAATCTGGCCTATGTGTTACCTCATATCTACAGAAGAACATTAAGACTCGTCTGAAATTTGCAAAACACACCTTGATGATCTTTGGTAGAATGTTCCGTGGACTGATGAGTTGAAAGTGGAACGGTTTGGAAAACAGGGGTCCCATTACATCTGGTTTAAACCAAACACCGAATTCCACCAAAAGAACATCATACCTACGGTTAAGCATGGTGGTGGAAGTGTGGGGAAGCTTTGCTGCTTCAGGGCCTGGGCAACTTGCAATAATTGAGGGAAACATGAATTCTGCTCTCTACCAGAAAATCCTAAAGCAGAATGTCCGGTCTTCAGTCCATAGGTTGGAACTCAAGTACAGCTGGATTATGCAGCAAGACAAGGGAGGCTGTGGCTCAGGTGGTAGAGCGGGCTGTCGACTAATCGTAGGGTTGGCAGTTCGATTCCCGGCCCACATGACTCCATGGTCCATTGGTCAGGATACCACTGAACCCCAAGTTGCTCCTGATGGCAAGCTAGAACCTTGCATGGCAGCTCTGCTACCATTAGTGAGTGTGTGAATGGGTGAATGAGACACAGTGTTATATTGTGAATGGCTCAAAAAAGCTAAATTAACATTTTGGAGAGGCCTAGTCAAAGTCCTGCCTTGAACCAATTGAAATGCTGTGGCAGGACCTTAAATGGGCAGTTCATGCTCAAAAACTCTCCAATGTGGCGGAAGTAGCAGTTCTGCAAAGAAGAGTGGGCCAAAATTCCACCACAGTGCTGAGCGTTTGGCTGCAGTTATTGCAGCTAAAGGTGGCACAACCAAATTTTAACTTTAAGGAAGCAATTAGTTGTTCACATGGGTGATAAGTGCTGGATAACTTTTTTTTTTTGCTTCAATAATAATACTAATAATACTAATAATAATAATAATAATAACAATAATAATAATAATAATAATAAAAGAAACTGAATTGTGTGTTTACTCAGGTTACCTTTGTTTGAAGATCTAAAGCTATTTAGTATGAGACATAAACTTATTATTGTTAGTGCTAACTTAAAATCTAAGAAAGTGGCGTCTACCATCTTGAGACATAGCGACAAGACCAGTGTTAACCAAAAAGCGGCAAAATGCATCAACATAAAACTTACATTAAATTGTTCGTCTTTATATGAAAACAAAAAAATCGGCAACTGCTAAAAGAAATCTGTGCTTAGTTAATACATGGAATTGTGTTTTATAATTAATTTGCATTACAGTCAGTACAAAGAATGATCCTTATATTAAATGGCTAATGTTTTCACAAATAAGCCATTTTCATTCCAATTTAAATTGCAGCAAAGGACACTATATTTAAAAAATATGTATGTATGGCTGTATATATACACACACACACTACACCAGCGTGCTAGAGAGAGCAATGAGGTCCACTAGACAGTGACAAAGTGCAGGCTAAGAGCACTAATGACCTTGGACAGCTTCATTCTGACAGAGAAAAAGAGATACCACCATCTTCACGGCCCATAGTCACTACATATCTGTGCCGATTTAAAAAGCTGCCTAAGTAGCCCTGACAGAGAGGTAGCAGATCAAGACTGATGGACAGAAAAAGAGTGAGAGAGAGAGAGAGAGTGTGAGAGAGAGAGAGAGAGAGAGAGAGAGAGAGAGCATAGAAAGAAAACATGTCTTGTTAAGCAGCACCCAAGTCACAGCTAAAGGGCAAGAGGAACACATTTTACGAGCCATGCCGAGACAAACTTGTATTACCCGGGGTCATTGCAATAAATTCACAACTAAGGAGCAATCATAACACACATACGTTAAAGCTGAGACAAGACAAGAGCAACTAATATAACGTGAAGAGAGAAGAAGGGCACCTTGTGATCTCTTCGTCTCCCAGCAAGCCTCTGGAGATGGGCGAGAAGCGTGAAGGTGTGGCTGGGGTGGTGGGCTGGCTCAGATAACTTGGGGAGCTGATATGATTCTCCATGTGCTGGGAATAAGCTGAAAAATATCATTAAACGCATTAATCCACATTTTTAAATATAATCACAGAGGTCTCCTCAGATAACTGCTAACACGACTATCTAATTAAATTCACAAAACATGTGACAACAAAAACATCTAGAATTGGGGAGTGATTTCATTTAAGCTGCTTGCAATTCCCAGGAGACCAGCAGTTTCGGAAATATTCAAACCAGCCCATCTGGCACCAACGACCATGCCACGGTTAAATTCCCAGACATCACACTTTTTCCTCATTCTGATGTTTGATGTGAACATTAACTGCTGCTCCTGACCTGTATCTGCATAATTTTCTACATTATGTTGCCACCGCCACATGATTGGCTAACTGTAGAAACGAGCAGGTGTATAGGTGTTCCTAATAAAGTGTCTCTCGATATACCGAAATGTTTATACACGGCTCAAAATCCACCTTTTCCACTTTGTAAGGACATTAAATAAATGATAATAAAACATTTTTATAGCTGCTCATGCATAGAAAAGTAATCTGCTTAAAATAAAAAGCCCTTGAACTTTCGCAGAAAGGGTGTAGCTCTATCGGTGTCCGTTCCTGCAGTGAAATGTGACTTTTTTCCCCCCTCCAATCTACACACTCTGTACTGATGGCAAACACAAGAGCAAGCCTATTCTCTTAAGTCCTCATAAAACTGCTCATGTAGAAGCACAGCATCACCCCCGAGAGAGATGGACTCAAATGTGATTGGATAGTGTCAGTGGCACTAAAACACTAAAGCCAAAATAAAATCCCTCAGTTTAAGCTTTCCAAGAACAAGCTCAGCACTGTTAACTGGAAGCAGCGTCACCATTAGTCAGAAGAGCAATTAAGACACTTACACGCAGACCATTTTCTCACCACACACACTGTACTCACTCTATATACTCGATGTTATATTAGAGAGTTGGGGGTGTGGCTGACCAAGTTGTTTTTTTGTTTTTGTTTTTTTTTCCTCCTGATTAAATTTGCTTTTGCCCTTCATGCCTTTATGCTTTAATATCAGAATGTGTGTTGAGGCCTATGCTAATGTTCAATGACCAGTGAGACGCTGTATCATCGATTACCATCACTCAGCACTTTTGTAACAATGTAAATCAATTCTGGGGCATTCAGAATAAAACGCTGCGCACTGCTGGTTTTGGCTGGCATTAGAACCAAGGGTGAGCCCTGGGGAACTGGATCGCTTCCAGTGCTTGGCTAGGCCATTTTTATTTTAACACCTTCATCCTAAAATAGTCTGGGGAATGGATTAGTTGCCCCTGAGCAAAATGCAAAGAATCACTCAGGTGATGAACTGGATATTATTTATAGTTAACTAGGGCTGTCGATCGATTAAAAAAAAAAAAAAAAAAAAAAAAAATTTCAACTGTAGCGCAATTTGTAGTGATTAAAGCGCACCTATTATGGTTTGGAAACGTGCCTAATTTTAAATTTAAAGGTCTCATACAATAGATTTACATGCATCTGAGGTCAAAAAACACTTTAACCTGCTCATAATTTAAACTGCAGCAATACCAACCCCCCTGTCACAAATGACTCGTTCAACGATCTATAAGAGAGCATACTCTGTTCTGATTGGTCAGATGTCCCAGTCTGTTATGATTGGTCTACCACTGTCAGCATGTTTCAAAAAGGAAACGCCCACTGCCATAATGAGTATCAGCTCCGTCTGTTCGCGAACAGCCAATGAAGACCAGAGGCGGGGTTTTTTGTTATAAACCTATGTAGGTTAGTACAGGAAATAAGTCTGGAATCACTAACAATTTGTTTCAGCTTTTCAGAGTCGGTTCCTTCTTTTGGTAGTCAATAACCCTGTTTGTCGTGCACTTTGATTTTTGAACCTTTGCAGACGTTTTTACATTCACAAACAGCTCTATAACACTACATGAAAGGTAATATTTGAAAAACCATAACAGGTGCACTTTAAGACTGAAGCTTGTAATAATGGATATATAAAGGTAAAAACCACAGAATTAATGTAGAATCAACACAAAGGAAGTATATTTTAATTCAAATACTATGGTATAATAGCATCTTTAAAAAAATAAATAAAAAAGCTTAGAACACAGATTCTCTCCTGTGAAGAATAGATTTCCAATAAAAACATCAAGGCCTTCAATACTGACTGTCGGCTTTAAAGTCATATTTCTTATACGCACTAACTGAAATAATAACAAAACTCTTTAGGCCTGTATGTTAAAGTGCCAGTTGAATTTCTAAACTATCAAAACATTAGATACCTTCTCACTTACAGGTTTCATTACTCACCCACAAGCACTGCACTCCTGTAATACAGATTGGCGAGGCCTCGAAGAGATAGTTTCAATAGGGTGTTTTGAGGTGATATGTCAAAGACGAATAATAATAATAATGATAATAATAAATAAAACAAATAATAATTATTATAATGCGTTTTTATTGATCACATATACGTTACAGCAAAGTGAAATTCTTTTCTTCACATACCCCAGCTTGATAGGAGGTTGGGGTCAGAGCGCAGGGTCAGCCATGATACAGCACCCCTGGAGCAGAGAGGGTTAAGGGCCTTGCTCAAGGGCCCAACAGTGGAAGATTGGCAGTAACCCAGGGAATTAAGAGCCAAGCCACCACTACCCCTCAATAGTATGATGATAATAATAATAGTAATAATAATAATAATAATAATAATAATAATAATAATAATAATGGTAATTAAATTTGGCTTTTACAAAATGTGCAGATTATTTTTGTTTTCTCCAAAGATCCGTCTGGCAACTTTTAAAGTGGAACTTTCTTCCTAAAACCCCCTCCTTGTCCTTATCCATCTATAGCCAGGATGGTTCCGTGTGGAGCATATGTCGTCTGGAAGATAATCAACTTTGGGAGTTATCAGCCCTCCAATTCACATCATACCATCCCATCTTTGATTATTTTCCTAAAACTGCACACACTGTCATGTTTTATTCCATACATAAGCCACTCAACTTATACAACATGACACAAGCGATACAACACGAGAAGTGGCTTTCACTATAACTAAAGCTTCTTAGAACTGCGATATAATTCAAGCAGTGACTTTGTATTAGTGTCTGATAAAATTTCAGTATTAATATCTTCTGAGATTAGTCATAAGAGACATGTGTTGTGTGAAAAATTCAGAGCATAACTTCATCGGTAGAATTCACACCTCTACTGCAGGCGCAAGGATTTAATAGGTAATAGAATTGCTTTGTTTTATAGTTAATATAGGTTGTGTTTTTTGTAAAACCCAGGGGTGTACATTGGACATTCTGATGATGGGGTCACAGAAATGTAAAGGCGTGTGACAACACACTCACAGTTGGTGACGTCAGGGGGAGCATAGCTGTCGTTCATGAACACGCTGGTGGGTTTCGCCACTTTTAAGAAGACGACATCACTCGTGTTTTTCAAGGCTGCCACAGCATCCTCATGAGTCACCTCTTCAAGGCAAACAACATTTACCTGTATCCAATACACACACACACACACACACACACATACAAGCATGGGTGTTCTTCAAACAAGTATAACTGTGCCAGTTATTATCATTAAATGGGTTAACGTGCCCTAAACTTAAAAATAAGTTGATTTTATAATTGTGTGAAGAAACTGGGTATCTTATAACAGACTTACAGCAATAAGTTTATCCCCAATCTGGAGTCGTCCATCTTTGTGGGCAGCTCCTCCCTCAATGACTTTGGTGACATAGATACTGTTGTCTCCAGGAATGTGCTGGTTTCCCACTCCACCAGCTATACTGAAGCCTAAACCTGAGAATCAACAAGCCCAGAAGTGTGAAAGAAGGATTACACTTTATACCCAGAAACGTCTCATTTTAAAAAGGACATTCCAGGCAACAGATGCTCTTCGGAAATGAGAAAATGCACAACGAAAACAAAAAGCTTAAGCAAGTGAGTCATAACTTACCACCTAACAAAGACAGGATTTGATTCTACGAGAAAAAATAATGATGGCTTTACCTTTGGGACCTTTGACAAGCTTTATGTCCACGATTTTCTCAGCGCTAGGCTTTTTTCTTCGGACATATAGCCTGACGATGCAGCCTGCCTCCTTCAGTGCCTCCACAGCTCTACTGTGAGTGACGTCTCTCACGTTCACATCATTTACTCGCAGGATACAGTCATTTACCCTGCACAGGATGAGGACAAGGGAGAATCAAGGGAGAATCAAGGGGGGAAAGTCTCCTGTGAGAATAAGTAAAAGTGTGTGCAGAAATGTATTTAAATTTTTAAAAAAATTTTTATTTTATTCCGCTCCTGTTAGATTTCTAACCAAACCCACCTACTCCTAAAATAATTCCGACCTATTTTAGCTGCTCTCACAGAGTATTTGCCAATCACACCACTCCCACAGAAAGTCTGAACAATCAAGCTCAGGCACAAAGTTTGATCCTACATAAAGTTTGAGAAATCCCACCCACACCTGCAGACACTCTTGACCAATCATGCATTCTCCTGCAGAAAGTCTGATCAATCCGGCCACTTCCACAAAAAGCTTAAGTAATCCCACCCGCTCCAACAGAAAGTCTGACCAATCGTGTCGAATCCCGCAGATAGTTTGACCCCCCAAGTTGTCCAACTCTGAACACCTCTAAGGTCAGCTGTAAAGAAATATATTAGAACAAAGAGCAAATCTGAAATGTGTATAGTATAAAGGATCTGTGTGCAGTCCAGGCATGCTGCCTGACCCGAGTCTGCCGTCCTGAGCAGCAGCTCCACCCGGGATAATCTTGGTGATAAAAATGCTCGGGTCTTCACCGACGTGGGGGTTATCGGTGCCGCCTGCAATACTGAAACCCAGACCGGAGTTTCCCTGGAGAGAAAAACGAACAATGAAAGAGAGCATGAACCGAGGAATACAATTCAGGTGAAGACACAATATAACAAACTCAAGCTTAAACAAGTGCAAACAAGATTAGTCGATCGGTGGTTGAAAGTTCTAGATGTTGTGTTTTGTTGTTGTAGTTCTATGGATAAAACTAGCCTATTTCAGTTACACTGTTTCCTCAATTAAATTATGGCCTTGCTTGCGACTTAAATTACGGACACCCACAGGAAGCAGTGCAGACAGTTTAGAAGTTAAGTTGTACTGTATATTATATCATGGTTTTTCTGAATACTCGATTCTGATTGGCTGGAAGGTGAGTGTTCAAACAGTGTATAATTCAATCAAATAAATGCAATCTTATCGCACTACTTTATCTCTGTGTATGATGTAGAACGGGCAGAATACTAGTATATAAAACAACTAACAAAAATCAACCTTTATTTTTCCTTTCAGTCACATTTTGCACTGCAAATATCAAAGTCAGCTTTATCTTGTCAATGCCGGCAAGTGACCATGGTATAAGCGGGATAATCCACGGCTACGTGTGCGTTAAACGATTTTATTGCACATCTCGCCGTGGATTATCCCTTACGCATACATTAGTGAACTTAAATTACAGCGTATGAAAACTAAGTCATTATAAAATCATTATACTATAGCATTGTTGTATTCTCAAATCTGACATGTTAGAAGGTGTAAAAAATGTTTTAATCTAACAACTAGCGCGTCCACAAAGCAAATCACAGTTTTAAATTAATGCGCTCATTCTTATATGATGTCGTTTCTATAGTAACAGATTCTGCAAGGGGCAAATTCTGCAAGGGGTATGTACATTTATGAGCACTGTATTTTGTAAAAGTAATCAGATTTTAAGGTTTCCATGTAGACCAATCTTCCTTTTAATGGATTATTATACTGCACCTTGTCTTAAAGAGATTTCATTAACCCAGCTAACCCGCAATCCTTTTCTTCCATTTCGATTGGGTGTGTATTATTTATTCCTTTATTCATTTATTCTGGTTAAGCCATCAACAGACAGTAAAGATGTACGTAAATATAGTTAATGAATGAAATGTAGAAAAAAATTGGTAAAAATGCAATTCAATTCACACTACATGCATCTGTCTAGCATTACGGCACGTGTGTCAAACATAAGATGTATTATTAACATCTGGCCCGCAGCCTCGCTTCATTCGACCTGCATGAACCGAAGAAAATACTGAAACATTAACATCAACATAAACATCAACACTATTCAGAATTCACAGCAGATCTATCCAAAAGGTAGCTACCGTAAACAGCTGTATATACGTACTCTCCGGTTGTTACTGTGGCTGACTTGACCGTGGTCTAAAATGCAGGTTAAAGTCAACTCCTGTGTACTGTGCCTGATGTAAGTCACACTCACATCTAAAACTGATTCAGAAGCATGTTGTGTGGTGTGCAGGTAGTGGCTTAACCAGAAATTAATTTCAGAGGGATGAGGAAATGTACAAAATAAAATCATGATTTCTCATCTGCACAGTTAACTAGGTAAGTGTGACACGCTAGTGCATTTCAGTGGATGTCAATGAGCAGTAGGAGCGGTAGTTTCATTCAACCCTAATTTATTCTTTAATGATTTAAGGCACAAGCTACTGTCAGAGATTCCATATTAATAATGCTGCCATGAAATACATGTATGACTGTGAAAAAGATTCAAATAACAGGACTATTCGTGCTGCTTTCTGCTCTGCTCATCATCATCTCATGAAGCCTGTTATCGGGATAAGTCTCGTATCATGGCTTTAGTGTATTGTCTCGTGCCTACTCTAAAGTGTCTTCAGTAAAAGGTCAACGTGTAAATGTTTGATCATTTAAACCTTTGACTGGATGTATAGTGCCTAATTTCAACATGCTGTGACTATGACATATAATTGGCAGGTGACGGATTAAATAAACTGTAGTAGAAAAAGAAAGAGGGCAAGCTACATGGCACTTACTCGTTCAAGCGTAATTTCTTCATATTCGTAATCAGCTTCTGTTCCATTTACCTGCAAGACAGATCAATATGAAGATGAGCAGCAACACTTCAGAAAAACTTTCAGGAGGACATGATAGGGTTAGTACAATCCAAAGGTAATTCGATGTGAAGTTGGCATAAAAATAAATCCAAGATTGTGGCTAAAAGTACTTGCACTTTATTTGCAGTCATTAGCAAATCAGTTTCATGTAATAACATGCAAACCTTACCACAACAGAGAGATTAGTTATACGGTTGTTAAATGGACTAGTCTGACCTTAGCATTTACATGAGCACTGAGAAATTGACAGTATCTGTGAGTGAGGGAACAAGAAAAAAACAAAAAACCACTGTATTCTGTATGCTTGACCTGCTTCTTGAATCAGAACATTCTTCACACTGACCCTTGAGAGCTTCCACCATGAACCAACCAGTGAACTACATGAGTACTGCTCAGTTTCTCAGAGACTGTGTACACAGAGAGACTGAATCTGCTAACAGATCACCGTCTCAACTCAACTCTCCAGCCATAGCTAGAACAGGTAACGTTCTTTACCGCTTTCTTCATAAGGAATACCGAACGCTGTTACAGAGCAAAAATGTAGACTACCAGGGTGTCCCCAAGGACTGGAATGGGAAACACTGCTGTAAAATATAGAGGAAATCCTCATACGCAGAGAGAAAGGCTAGCACAGTACTCCCTAAATAATGCATTGACTGATACATACAGATACAACAGAAGCATTGCACATAAGACATAAGACAGAACAGACTGCCTGCATCCAAAACAAATAATTGAGCCCAGACTGAGTCATGTAAGATGTTGCTGAAAATAAAAACACATGATAAATGAGGTTAAAGCCATAATAAGTGTGGTTATGCAACATGTTATTTTTGTGATCTCACAAGCTGGGGTTTAAGCTCCCAAATGGCCCTTTTAAGGCCTTAAATGCTAAATGCTTTTCTAACTTTCTCCATTAGAAAAGAAAGAGAGAGAGAGAGAGAGAGAGCGCAAGCGCAATGTCCCTATTGACCCTGCCCAATGCTAACTTTATTCTGCCAATAAACAGTCGATACGCCATCACAAGACACAAAATAATATCTTCTTATTAAATATTTAAACTATACAGTAACACTATCAAGAGTTGGATATTACCAAAATATGAAATACTACACAAACTTAATTTGAAGTTCAATTTAATTAGAAATTACCATGAAATGAACAGCATCATTTTGTTTTTAATGAGAGCATAGCCACCCTGTCAGTGGGATTAGTATTTTTCTCCTATTCAATCCGTACAGGATTTTGCTGAGTTTTTTTGTGATTGTTGCAGCCAAAAATGCTCGATTTCGCTGCATTTTGTCCCCCAGAATTTGCAATGCAATTTGTGGAGGTTTGTTTTTTTTGTGCATTTTTGCTACTTGAATTGGCGAAATTGCAATTGCATGAAATTGTTTTGCACTGTTTCGCAGTGATGTTTGTTGGTTAATGAGACCTTTTAGCTGTATTCACGTTGAATGTGTGTTGTGATGACGTCATGATGCGTCTTGGCGCAAATCTGCAAATAAATCTGCAGTAATTTGGAAAAATTTCAAGCCCCTCCGAATGCTGCGGTTTCCTTGATTTTGCGTTCATTTCTGCGATTCCAAAAACCGCAAAATCCTGGAGGGACTGTTTTTTTCCCCTTGAAGTATATACATATCAGACATAAATAATATTCCAATAGGACAAAATTAAATTAAACAACATAATAAGAATAAATAATGTGGTAAGATGTACATTTCAGGTATTTAGAAGTAACGGTGGTGTTCTTAAACGGAAAATGTTTTTTGTACTAAATTGGCAGTTATCAACATCATATTTAGCTAATAAAAAGAAAATTCGTTATATAATACGTACCAACATTTCTATACCCATAATCATTAACTCCAAATAGTACATGCTGAGAAAACTCATGACGAACACAAAATAGACCAGAGTAACATTTCTCTCTAGATCTCTCTATAGACGCCCGTCTCAAAATGTACATTTGGTGTCCATGACTTTCTAAAACTTTTTACAATAGCTTTTAGTTGGAAACCTATGAATTATTCCACATCATATTCCTTAGCAAAAAATAATATTTCAAGGATAAAGTCAATACATTTTTCCAAGGGATATTACAGTAATTCCAGTCATTCCAGTATGAGACTACATATGGAGTGATGATATTTGCATCATATAATTATAAGCACAGAGTATTGTACATATGCTAGCCTTTAATTTGATGATAATAGTGCATTATTAACATAAGCATTTTCATCAACATCTTGAAAACTTGTGGCCACATAGGCTGAGAACAGTGTTAAAATAACTGTCATTTTAACTGAATATGGGTTTTGGCTTTTTCTTTTTTAATGGATTCTACCTTTACACCTGACACTATGGCCCGGGTTTTCATAGATCATATATTTTAATATATCTACAGCACTTTGACTGCAAAAAGCACATGTTAAAATTCGACATGGTACAATGTTGCTTGGAACTGTCTCACTACCATGTACTGCTAGATGACATGTGATGGAGCTTTTAGATCTGCACACAAGGAGCTCAAACCAGCAGCCCTGCCGTCAAAACTGCTCTGTTAGCCGAAAAGAACAAGGAAAGGAAAGAATTGAGACACTGGTGTCCATATATAATCCTAAGTCATCTTAAAGGAATCCTCCCAGGCCTGCTAAAATACACTGTGAAAGTACTACCAGGAAAAACCTCCTCTTACTGAAGGATGAGAGAGAATTCGGGAGAAAAGAAAAAAAGCCATACCAGCGCTGCTCTACATATCACGTGATTGTGGTGACAGAAGGAAAGCCCGTTAGAGTCCATTCACCACCCATGCTTCATTCTAGTGTCGCTAGAGGGCTAAGTGATACAGCCAGCAAAGCTAATGCTAACGTTTCACTGGTCAGCGAAACCAGTGGCGCTGCTAGTCCAGTCACACAGAGAATCAAATACAGTGATGCACCTTCTTAGAAATAATAAAGATAAAACTGATGGCAAAATAAAATCATGCTTTAAAGAAATACCCTGAAAATTCTCAGCTAGATCTCACTGAGATAACTCCAAAGTAATTTGAAAAAGAAGACATCCTTCTATCCCGAAATTTATACAAGACGCAGTGCCATGTGATCTGGCTAATGCTAGTCTCCACAGTGATGAGGTCTCTTTTCATGAAGGACAACAACAGTGAACACTGAACTCAGTGGGCATTTTGGCACTTGGGAGGACAGGGATTATGGCACACTGCTGAAGGGGAAGAGAAGACTGGAATGTAAAAGAAAACATACAAACAAACAAACAATCATGTAGACTGCTATCCACACATACCCATATACATATACAGAGTGTTGGTTGTTAGTCAAGGCTACATTTTCAGCACAGAATGTACAGCATAAGCATCCTTCTTAGACAACCAGATTTGCATTTCCATAAGGAAATACACAACACTCGCAATGAGCTGAAATCAATAGAGGGATTAATTTTTTTAAAAAAACAAACAATGTAAGGGAAATGTAAAAAAATTAAAATAAAGACATGATAGAAAAGAGGCAGAAATAGAGCAGGAAAAAAAAGAATGGATAAATTAAAGAACAGGAGTGAGTGAGTGAGAGAGAATGTGAGTAAGCGAGCGAGCGAATGAGTGCATGAGTGAGAGTGTGATTGAGTGAGCAAGTGTGAGTGAGTGCGAGTGAGTGTGCATGAGTGAGTGTGAGTGAGTGTGTGCGTGCGTGAGTGTAAGCAAGCGAGCAAACGAGTGCGTGAATGAGAGTGTGATTGAGTGTGACTGTGCGAGTGAGAAAGCGAGTGAGAGAGTGAGTGTATGTGAGTGAGAGAGTGAGTGAGCGTGCGAGTGAGTGAGTGTGAGACTGTGTGAGTTTGTGAGTGTGAGTAAGCAAGCAAGGTGAGTGAGCAAGTGTGTGAGTGAGTGAGCGAGAAAATGAGTGGAGGAGTTAAAGTGTATGTATGTGTGAGTGAGTGAGTGAGTGAGTGAGTGAGAGTGCGTGAGGGAGCGAGTATGAGAGTGCGTGAGCGAGTGTGTGAGTGAGTGTATGTGTAAGTGTGAGTGAGCATGTGAGTGAGTGTGTCTGTGAGAAAGTGTGAGTGAGTGAGTGTCTATGTGAGTGAGTGAGTATGTGTGTTAAAGTGTGTGTGAGTGAGTGGGGTCTGTGTGAGGGAGAGTTTAAAGCAGAGCTTTAAGCCTGTGAAAAGCTTGTGTGACATCATCAGGTGGCAAGCGGCATTTAAACTGACGGACAGCATATTTCAAACGATTAAATATTTTATTAAAACTCAAAACAGATTCCCCATTTCTACCCGAACAGCCCTACCTTCCTCACAACAGTTTGAACAGTGTGTATGGTAAGAGGTATAAGAGAATAATAAAACGTAAGAGAATAATAATAATAAGAAGAAGAAGCAGAAAAAGACTGAGGAATAACAATAGAAACTCCTTCGATGCTGAATGAAATGGAATAGAATAGCAGATATTCAATGACATTAATGAAATCACAGAACACTGGACCTGTGGGGGAACAAGATTTAAATATAATTGGCACTCACATATGGGCTCACATAGGGAGAAGTGTCAAGGCTGTCTGTGTTCACCAACACCGGGGCTGGGCTTGCCTGAAAAACACACACATAAAGTCAGCATCTGTACACTGATGAGCACAGACCAGCATGCTTACTCCACACTAATGCACACACACACACACACACACACACACACATTCTCTCATGGACTGGAAATAAAAAGAAAGAAAGGAAGAAAGAAAGCTCAAGCAGCAGCATCTACATCAACACAATCAACAGAACACAAAAGACACTTACTCTAGGCATGTTGGGAGAGTCTTAAACAGGCATTTGCAGCAGATTAACAGCACAGACTGTGTCCATAAACAGCATAACATACTGCAGAATATACAATTCTGAAGCAATAATGCAACAAGCCAAGCCAAACTAAACCCTTCTGCAGACACACACCACCTGCATTAGGCATATGAGTGCTCTAAAGTGCGCATCAGTAACATAACATGGCATTCTCACATTAATCTCTCAAACTTAACATGAGCATCATGGAAGTGGGAGGAGTGAACACATGAGAGAGAGAGAGAGAGAGAGAGAGAGAGAGAGAGAGAGAGAGAGAGTTAGAGAGAGCACGAGAGAGAGAGAGAGAGACCTGTGACGTGGGTGCAGGGATGACAGTGGTCTCGGCTGGGACTGGCGCGATAGGGATCACAGGGATTATGGGAGCAGGGGGAGGAACGGCATCTGCCTGCTAAACAATAAACAGCGGAGGTCAAAGTTCAGGCCAGATGTCACTCAGCCGTACTGAAGATCATGAGAGATCCTACAGCATCAAAGCTGTAGAATAAAAGACAGCTAGCACAGGGAGAGAGCAGGGCAAGGAAGGGGTGCTTATCAAACAGAAAAAAAAATCAGACCATGATTAAAAGTGGGGATGAGCGATATGACAACATAAACAACAACAAGTTCATGATACACCATACTGTACCTACGTCTCCGCATTGCATTGCACATACAACTGCACATATCTGCACTTCATCCCATAAACAGTTCATACTTTTTCTGCAATCTATCTTTTATATCTTTTTATATTATGTTTTATATTTTTCTTTTTCTATATTTAAGTAAATTCTGGTTTTATGTGAATTCGGTTTTATGGCACCGGACAGTCGTAAAAAGCTCATTGTATTGTGTATGGCTGCGTGTGTAACCAATAACATTTCAATTTGATAATTAGGTAATCAAACAAAGTGCAAGATCAACAGCAGAGCCGGATTAATGAATTCAATTCTTGCGACTAGGCCCTGTATAACTACGGGGGGTGCAACGAATAAATACAAACCAAAACAGCGTGTTCATTTCCACCCTGTGCTGTTTCATAGTTTTTATCTTCTGATGAAAATATCCTTTACATTTAGTCCATATTTCATCGTCATATTTATTCATTTTAGTTGATTTTATTCGGACTAAAATCGAAGTGAATATTAGTCAGTGCCATTTTAGTTGACGAGAAAATTCGAAAATTAAAGCAATTAAGTTAATTATATGTTAACTTAAACATGTATTAACAAAAACATGTTTAAAACTGGCCTTGATGTGAAACCCTGATCTCCTGAAATAATATCATTATAATGAGTACACTATTGTAATACAATATTGTGAATTCTTTATGCTTTAGTTCTTCATTCTCTGTGTTTTAGTGTGTTGTTAAAGAAAGAGAGAATACACAGCGTGACTTACCATTCTACCCACCGCTAGGGTTGTCACGGTACCAAAATTTCAGTAGTCGATACCAATACCAGTAAAATTCCACGGTACTCTGTACCAATTTTGGTACCAAAGCGAAACACAAAAACGTGCGTAGGCTAAACATTAAGTAAGCAAAAACGAGAATGATTTCTTACACTGGAAATAAACTCTGCTATAATGTTCATAATGCAACCGCTACCATCATTTTAAACTCACCTGCTTGAACTGCTTGAATAAATACTGCGGGTAGGCTCTTCCTGAAAGCACGGTTAATCTATCTGCTCATAAATTTTAGGGGCGCAGCTTTTACACACTTAGCGGTAACAGTACCGAAAGCAGAAAACGAGCGCCCGAGAGGAATACATGTATTTCGCCTACTATATAGTAGGTAAGTATGTGGTTTCGGACGCAGCCATGGCAACCAGTGGAGCTGCTGACGCTTTGGCTCCAATGTCTTCTTGTTGCACGGTGCACCCATGAAAAGTTCCTGACTGACCACCTGTCAGGCAGCGCGTCAGTACCGGGTTAACCCGGTACTACTGCTACTTATGAAAATCTGGTACCGTCAACTTTTTTCATTTCAGTACCGACTTGGTACCGAAGTACCGGTACTTTTGTCAACCCTACCTAGCGCTTTACTTAAGTTCATGTTCACTTGTGCATTCGCATCATTTTGTGCAGAAGCGAGTTGTAATATTAGCTTTATGTTGTATAAATGTCTGATTAATCTCATATATGTGTACAGGATGCGTTTGGGTGAGTTCATTAACCTGCTAGTAAAGCGCTTCACTTTGCCGTTGTTCATGCACTGTTCAGCTTCAGCTCACGCAGCTTAAACAGCTCAAACCCCGACATTATTGACTACGACTGGATCATTTGAAACACTAGAACTATTCTTTCTAGATTTATCTTCTTCACAAAACATTGTTAGTGCATTGGTAATATCTTGCGTCATACATATTTAAATTAAAATCATAGATTCGACTGCACAGGTTCTGAATTTGAATGTGCATTTTAATTTTAAATTCGACGAATATTCGAAATTCGAATGATAATTTGACAGCCCTAGAGCAGACGAGAGGACAGAAGCAGTGTGAACGGCTAAAATATCGGTGATATTCATTCTTATATAAAACATGTAAGCACAATGGCTGATATCGAGGTTAGCAAAAATGATTGAGGTCATGTCCATATATCGTGCGATAAGTTGATAACGCAACTAATTATAGTTTCAGTACGTGTTTTTATACCACAGTACTGTTGAATTCTCTAGTATTTTCTGTTTGGTCAGAAGTTTATTAATTCTCTATAACAGTAGTACTGACCATAATCAAAATCACAGGTTTATATTAATGTGCTTATGGTACGTTCTAGGTTCTATAGTAAGAGCTAACTCACAGGGACTTGCATGGCAGGCATAAACTAATTATATAATAATAAACTAATTTTTAAAAAATCTGTCAATATTTAACTAAAGAAAAATGTCTAAATCTTTGATATGCTGATGCTTTCAGTTACAGCACTCTTAAGGGTCAGTAAGATTTCTTGTCATGAGGAGAACCATCATAACAG
Source organism: Ictalurus punctatus (assembly GCF_001660625.3). NCBI lineage: Eukaryota > Metazoa > Chordata > Actinopteri > Siluriformes > Ictaluridae > Ictalurus > Ictalurus punctatus. The sequence goes on along the minus strand of NC_030426.2, from coordinate 18,250,089 downwards.
TACCTTGTAAAGATAACCTTGTTTATTTATTGTTACACAGTAGTAAAGTGAATAAAAATGTATGAAGTGTCATTCATTAATAAATCAAAAATTCTTTGGCAAATTTGCTGTGGCTTTGGGACATGCTGTTACAGGAAAATAATCCACTTGGCTTTGTAACACAGTTATAATAGGACACCCCTACAGTACAAAAATAATCATTTCATGAAAATAATGCAAAAAAAAATAAAATTAACAATCATGCAGATACAGGTCAAGAGCTTCAGTTTGGCTCTCATGGGTACAGACTCATTGAAACTGGAGAGATGAAGACCGGAAAAAGACCAGGTGATTTTTCTCTTTCTAATCATCAATTGTCCAGTTTGGGTGAGTCTGTGCTCATGATAGCTTGCCCTTGGCTGAAAGGAGTGGAAACAAATATGGTTTTCTGCTGTCTTAGCCCATGCACCTCACGATTAGATGTTTTGTACCTGGCCTGTTTTTTGTTTTTCGCACCGTTATGTGTAAACTCTGGAGACTGTTATGTGTGACGATCCCAGGAGATCAACAGTTTCTGAAATACACAAACCAGCACATCTGGCACCAAAGTCATGCCACGATCAAAGACACAGGGATCACACTTTTTCTTCATTATGATGTTTGATGTGAACATTAACTGAAGCTGTCACTGACCTGCATCTGCATGATTTTATGCATTGCCCTTCTGCCAAATGATTGGATAATCAGAAACCTGCATGAATGTGCAGGTGTACAGGTATTTTGAATAAAGTGGATGATGAATGTAAATTGGTCCTCAAAGTGTAGATTGTTGTGATGTCTCGAGCTTTTCTACTGAGCAGCTAACCGTGCCATGAAATGGCAATGATAGATTTAATAGAGAACTACTGAAAAGAATCAAATCAGTTATACTATATTATAAATCAATTATTATTTTAAAAAACAACAACAACAACCAATGTGTAAAAAAAAAAATCATTCTTATTTTTAAACTGATGTGTAAATAGACTAACAAGGGGATTTACCAGTAACTCTAATACTTAAAATAATCCTTCTCTACATCACCATCATTTGCAAATTAACAGTAAGCCTACCCCACATTCTGAAAAAGTTGGTCACATTGTTTGGAGGCTACTAAATTCAGTGCAGATTAAGTGATATCATAAAATATAGAATCATTGCCTTAATAATTGAAATCTTATAGTTACTGCATCTTAGCAGACTCAGTGGTATCATCAAACATCGAATTGTTGCCTTAAGAATTGAAATCGTATCATATTGTGTGGAAGCCGGAGGTTTACACCCCTACTGAGAATGAGCTTCAGGAAAAATCTATGAAGACTATTTTGCAGATTTTTACATGAACCCAGGTATTGTAAGACATGTCAAATTAACCTATCAGCGAACAGGAAAACTTCTGTAGATGAATATATAAAAGTCAATCCGTCAATGATAAAATGATGAGCGTGCTTAATTGTGATTTAATTTGTGATTTAAACCAACACATTTTTCATTTTCTATAGTTTATTTTATATAATCATATATTATTGTGTCTGCTACTGCTAATGTTCATTAATGTCTGTGGCAGCAACACGTGATGGGTTAATTAATATCAATGCATTAAAACATTAAGATAATAATAAATTGAATATCTGTATTCAACAGTCCACCACCAAATATAAATGTAAATATAACAAATATACCTGGCATCCTGCTTTTTAACTTGATAGTTTATAGTTTAATTTCACTGATTCATTTTCAATAAAACATTCTGTCAATTACAGACAGAGCCAAAACAGTGCTCAAAACCCCCCCCAAAAAAACAAGTCTCAGTCCAATTACTTATACAATACACTGCACTGGGTACATGGAGTATATAAACATACACTGCTCTTGAATCGTAGCTTAATTAATTTGGTGTGTGTACGTAGTGCCCTACTGGAGATGAGGTTCTAATCTCAGCTGGGTTTCCTTAGAAACATAGTACACAGACCCACTTATGATTCTCATTAGCAGTGTACCTGTCATTTCTAAAAGTACATGAAGCTGTAGCCGAGTATGTACCTGCTGTGAGAGAGGCTGCAGAGCTGGCGTTTGAGAGGAGAGAAAGAGCCAGTGGGACACATCCGATTCCCCAGCTTTCAGCACTCTCCAACAGCTGATTCACAGACAAACCACCCAGCCAAGAAAGAATTAAGAGCCAACACAGAGCCAGAGGAAGCTCCTACAGCGCAAATGTCCTTAAGTACCCAAACAATACTCCTAATGGCCTATATTCATTCTAAAGAGCATCTACCCAAGCTTTTGCAGCACTGTTATTCCTGAACCACAAACTACAAGATGATATCTTTTACAGGCCAACGGTGTGGATAGTATAATTACCAGTATTGCCGGTTTGTTACATAGTATGTTGTCATAACAGTAACAGGAAAGATTAGGATGTTAAAAATCATTAGCATTGATTAGGGGCCTCAAGTTCTAACCTGTATCGTGTCTGAAAGTTCAAAGGTTACATCAAAACCTTCAACACTGATTTAATTAGTCCACCTAACTATGTAGTCTGTTTTGTCAACATATTCAATTAAAGCGCACCTATTACGGTTTTGAAACATGCCTAGTTTTGTTTTACAACTCTCATGCAATAGATTTACCCCCCTCCAAATCACAAAAGACTCGTTCAATGATCCATTCTAAAGGATACATTCTAAACTCCTCCTTTTGGAGAGCATACTCTGCTCTGATTGGTCAGATGTCCCAGTCTGTTGTTTGGTCTACCGCAGTCAGCGTGTGTCGAAAAGGAAACGCCCACTGCCATAACGAGCATTAGCTCGGTCTGTTCGCGAGCAGCCGATGAAGACCAGAGGCGAGGCTTTTTGTTACAAACCTACGTAGGTTAGTACAGGAAGTAAGTCTGGAATCACTAACGACTCGATTCAGCTGTTCTAGAATCGGTTCCTTCTTTTGGGAGTCAATAACCCTGTTTGACCTGTGATTAGATTTTTGAAACTTTGCAGACGTTTTTACATTCACAAACAGCTCTATAACACACTACATGAAAGGTAATATTTGAAAAACCATAATAGGTGCACTTTAAGGACTCGTTCATATTTAAGCATGTTACTGATAAAACTTACTCTCCCTAGTAGGCCTGGGTGATATGACAAAAAATTTATCACATCACCATAGTTGAGGTCATTTCCACGATATACAATGCGCATCACGATATATAATTTAGCCAAAAAACTGTTTACAAAACAGTAGTAAAATAAACAAAAAGCTGAGTTTTCTTAAATGATTACAAAGACAAAGATTAGTTTTTTTTTTTAAATTACATCAAATCAGTGGCATCCAATCAGTACCATTTAATCTGTAATCATTAAAAACGTAAAAAAAAAAAAAAAAAAAATTTGCACCGTCATACCAACGATATCTCAGAAAAGTATATCGCGTAATCATTTGTCACCATATCGATATTATATCAATATATTGCCCAGCCCTACTCCCTACCATTATACAATATTTCCAAGAAAACTATTAGCCCAGTCATATGTAACATATGTAAGCCCATTTGTTTCTGCACCAAAATACACAAGTCTTGTACAGATCAAATACCAAAAACATGCAGGCATGTCATATTCCAGTTTGAACTTAAATAAAAGATTTACTTTTATTAAACATTTATTATAGATTTATAACATTTATTATTTTTAGACTGTATTAAACCTTGCACACTTCATAGATTTATTTATTTTTTTGCTTGATGTTATAATCTAAAGCAACTTAAAACTGAATAGTCGTGTCCTACCTCCCACCCACAACCTTCCGATCAGTAGACGAAAGCCCAAAATACAGATTGTACCGGCCTAGCATTCCACTAAGCACTACTGCAGTTGGGTATCACACAACTTCGTAATTTTTGAACTACTACATTGCACAGAATTACACCGCAACACATACCTTCTCCAATGAAATACCCCAAGAATTTTCAAGCCACGAGGCACTGGCAGAAGCTCTCACTTTAGCCTTGCTTTTTGTCAGGTTTTTCTTAACACTCAGGGTGGTGAACTTGTGTCTGCTCTTGCTGGAGGCAGGTAAAGTGCAGGAGCTGTAGTGTGGGTGGAAGCCCACAGGAGTCTGCTGCTGGCTGGATTGGGCAGGCTGGTAAGGCAGGTAATGAGGAAGAGGAGGAGGAGGATGATGCTGGTGGTGCTGCTGATGGTTATGGCTTTGGAAGTGGTGGTGGAGCTGGTGGAACTGTGGCTGCTGCTGAAGCTGGAGATGTAGCGACTGTCTCTGTGGGTGAACAAGAATGCTCTGGTAAGACTGGATGTTCTGATGGATCCTTGGCTGAACGCAGTTAGCAGTTACTCTGCTGACACCAATACCGCAGTCCTCGGAAGCTCTTGCGCAGTACTCATGGTTGTGGTAGTAGGTGGTCATCTTCCTGGCAGAAGGGATCCAGAGAAAGACATTAAGTTTCCACCGGTTCAGAGAGAAAAGGGCACAGCCATGAGTATGACGTTTGTCCTTCTGTTGGCAAGAAAGCGGACCCAGAGTGGCAGTAAATCCAGTCCATTCCTCTTCTTCCAGCCCCCTCTGTTCCTGCTTCCACTGTTCTGCCAAGCTTCTCTTGGACTGTGACTCTCTTCCTCTTTCTCTCCGTCTGCCTTACTCACCCTCATCCCCCTGCACTTGCTTGCCAATTAATGAGCTCCAATGGGCACCACACATGACAGAACACAGACTTTTTTTTTTTCCTACAGGCATGAATAATCAATGCTCCATTCTTGATTTCAGCTCAGGCATTCAGCACTCGTCTGGGATAAGTTCCACCCCTGTGCAGTAGAGGGAGATTTGCACAGTGCCGTTCCGATTTACAGGGCTTTTGTGTTTCTCCTTCATGGAATTAGCACAAGTCATAAATAGGTCACAGAGAATAAATGCATGGTGTACTGGATGTACAGCAGACCTTTAACTTTTGTCTGCACTCCACAATACTTTCCAAACTAAATGGTACCGTTTACTGTAAGCCCTATAAACGGATGCTTATTTAATTCCAGTAGATGGCTTTTAACTAACAGTATAGGAGACGTTCATGCATCTGAAAAAACATCTGAAAGCACCGCTGTTTCAGTGATATCGGATGTACAAGCATTTGCATTTTAAGAGGCTGCAACCCACATTCTCTGATACAGGAATGGAATGCATTTGCATATTACAATCAAATGTATTTCTTGACTTGTCATTTTTATCCAAAGGAACTTTTGTAGGGTAGATACATGCATATATAGCTGAGCAGCTGATGACATTTGAACTCAATCCTATAATGTTTAGGGAAAATGATCATCATCATTGCATGTTTATTTTTAACACATAAATTGCGTCCAAAGCACAGATCAATTTCGCAATTTATTAGGTCACATTTACTTGCACATGCACATAGGGACTGCAGAAATGTAGAAACTGCTTGCGTATGGTACTGTGCAAAAGTCTGGGCAGTTTTTTGGTATAAATTTAGTTATAGATCTTAAATATAACAAAAATTGAACTCAAACTTTGTCATTTAAATTTTTTTTGTTATATTTAAGTGTATTTGACTTAAAGAAATTGATTTATCAACTTAAAAATTTAGAGGTAATTTGTTTCCTCAATTTTTTTTTTTTTGAGTTAAATGAACTTATTAACTTACAGTGCACTTACATTTACTGTTATCCAGAGTGACTTACAGAAGTGCTTTGTCTTCTCTATCAAAAACACATCCTCATGTTACAGTAGTTCACTAGGTCAGGGAATAAGTATACCATAAGTCTTTTTAGTTTCTGAGTTATAATAATTTGCCCAATGGCTTCTTTGTGCCATATATTCAAGAAAGCATTCCATTCCTTTTTTTAAGAGCACAACCTGCCTTTTCGGGACACTAGATTTAAAAAAAGGGACAAGTTCAACTAATCATGTCACTCGCTGACCAGCCCTGAGATTGTATCACTTTTACAAACTTGTTGCGGGTCGTACCGTAGTGAGTCCCAGACCAACATTTTCAGAATGACAACCGTTCAGACATTGAATGCTAACATGTTATGGTGAACAGTACAGAACCTTTAAACATCATCCCCTGAGCTCTTAAGCGTAAAGTGTTTCCTCTGGAGATTGTGACTCAGGAGTCCAAGATGGTTCATCGATCCGGGTCTCTGGGATTGATGGGATACCACAATGCCCTGATGACTGGAACGAAACCAGCCCCTCACAATCATCTGTTGGCTCATATGTATAAAAGACAGCAGTTATCATCTCCTCCAATCATGGTCAGCTGTTCTATGACTCTGCATGAGCTGTAGTTAAAAAGAAAAGTAACATTACTTTAATACTTTCCCTGGTAGATAGCTGTCAAGCAATGTGAGTGATTAGTGTGTAGGAATAAACTAGTGTGTAGGAAGTACCCATATTAAATAAAAAAAAAAAGACATCCTTTCTTCCCGTTAAAAGCATTTGCCTCAGTGCCTTTTCACATGTAGAAAAATGTCTAAAGTGTAGACCAATCCTGTGTTAGCACAGGCCCACGGAAGGAAACATCGACTGAGTGTTTCCTGATGACTGCACCCATATCTCATATATGCTTCCATTTCCATTTCTCTGCCCTAGCTAACACAAGCCCTGTGCTTGAAGCAAATCACCAGGATAACAGACAAAGAACATTCAGTGTAGTGAGGTTTGACAAGAAGCTACATTTGAGACATAACGAGTGCATTTTAATCTACCTACACAGCTATGGACTAAAGGCATAAAAAGCCAGCACAAATAATAATAATTCATATTCAGACATACACTGTACTGTGCAATAGTCTTAGGCACATGCAAGGAAATGCTGTAGAGCAAAGATGCCTTCAAAAATAATTAAATTAAATGTTTCTCCATTTTAAAAAATACTATAAAGAGCAGTAAACAGTAATAAATGAAACAAAGGCACTATTTGGTGTGATGACTCTTTGCTTAAAAAAAAAAAAAAAAAAGTAGCCTCAGGTAGAATTAGTGCAGGTTTATAAGGAAATGAGCTGTAAGTTTTATTGAGCATCTTGCAGAACCAGTCACGGTTCTTCTGGAGACTTTGACAGTCACACATGCTTCTTATATTTGCAGCAAAACCTAGCAGCTTTCATTGCGTTTTTTTGTCTGAAAAGTGTCTCTTAGCACTTAATACGCTGCTTTCTGTACTGACAAACAAACATTTTTCTGTAACGTTTAATTTTGTGCTAGAAAAGAGAATCTAAAATGTTTTTGTACTGACTCGATACTGCAGAAGTCATCAAATAAAAAGCTAACAATGTTTGTACTACCTATACAAACTTTGTACTATATAAATGGTAAATGGTCTGCACTTATATAGTGCTTTTATCCAAAGCGCTTTACACTGTGTCTCATTCTCCCATTCACACACACACACTAATGGTAGCAGAGCTGCCATGCAAGGCACTACCTTGCCATCGGGAGCAACTTGGGGTTCAGTGTCTTGACCAATGACACTTCGGCACGTGGAGTCATGCGGGCTGGGACTCGAACGGTCAACCCTACGATTAGTGGCCAACCCACTCTACCACAGCCTGCTGTGGATATATATAAAGGAACTAAATGTGCCATTTGTAAACATCTAAATAAAATGTGACCAGGCATCAATAGCATATTATTCATTATTAGAATTTACACATAAATCATCATAACCTTTCCTATGAAATGATCGTGTCAGCTCAAGGATAAGTGCTGCTTATCCAATGTCTTGTTGCTTTATACAATCCCAATCGATGGTGTTGAGACACTACAATAGTCTGGGAAATCAAGTGAATCTTAATATAATCAGTATTTAAAGCAATTGCAGAGTTTTCTGGTGCATCTTGAGAGCTTTGAGACATGGCATGCATGGCGTTCTAATGGAGTCTAGAGAAGACAAAGTAATCCTACCCTACTAACAGTGCTTAGAGTTAGTGATGTAAACTTGCTCAGTTTCAGTTTGATATGCCCATCAGCTGATGAATGCTGACATGAAATTGAGGTTCTGCATTCAATTCAGATGTTTTTGCTAATGCCCTGCTAGCTTGAATAGTAGTGAAACATGGTGATAAAGAAAAGGAAGTTAGTAAAGAACAGGAAAGCGTGATTTTATTCTCGTCAGTGATGTTTTTAAATAGAGTATAATGGTAAAGTTATCCCAATCCACTTTGAAACCACATTACTTCCATTTTACTGCCCAGAAGATAACAGTAATTAATCTGCAAAGTAACAAACCACTCTCCCTAATATTTTATATACAGCAGATATCTAAATGGTCTCTAAATGGATCACACTATTGGGTTATACACACATTAGGAAGGCATTAATACAGAAATTGGACACACTGATATTCAGATCGCAGACATAATAACTGACTTAGGTGCTTCTCACTACTGGAGTTGTGTGGAGATGTGTGTAACTTACAGTATGCATGACCTTCAACTTCAAGCTACAGTGGGTAGGATTATTGTGTTAAAAGATAAAAGAGAAAAATGTGATATTTACTGAAATGGAAAACACTGTATAACATGTTGTAACTAAGCTGTTGTGAGTTGACATGACAATCCTGTAGCAATAATTCAAAGTCAGCGCTGTATCAAGGGTGTTGGGGAATAACTGGCAGGAAATTGGTATGCATATGCAATTTGCCAGATCAGATACTTCAAATGTCAAAAGAAGTCTGAAAACCTGGTCACTGGCAGGAGATATCATGAGAGAGCATGACGTATGTGTAAACTAGAAATTGAATGATTATAATCAGCCTTGATATACAGTCTCATTGTGGAGTTTGTATCATTACTCAGTTGTGAGGTCGTTTTAGCTAGAGAATTCATGATAGTTGACTAGTGACTAATGGGAAATGTTGGTGAGCTGCTTCATATTTTTGCATTGCAGGCTCAGTTATATCGGGTGAGAGCGAGCAATTCAAGCCCTCTGCTGGCCAGATATGTCTTTTTATTCTTTTTATTTTATTCAAGAAATAAAAGAATAATAAGCTAAAGAAATAATCTCTAAAGTTTACTCAGAATGGTGCAATAAAGAAAAAACGTCTAGTGAGTGGCAGTTTTGCAGATAGAAACTCTTTGTTGATGAGAGAGGTCAACTGAGAATGGCCAGACTGGCTTGAGCTGATAGAAAGGCTAAAGTAAGGCTAAAGACTAAAGGCTCAGATAACCACTCTGTACAATTGTGGTGAGCAGAAAAGCATCTCACAATGCACAACACATCGAGCCTTGAGGCAGATGGGCTACAGAAGCAGAAGACCACATTGGGTTCCACTTCTGTCAGCCAAGAACAGAAAGCTGAGCTACAGTGGGCACAGGTTCACCAAAACTTTACAGAAGAAGACTGGAAAAATGTAGCCTGGTATAATGAATCTCGATTTCTGCTGAGGCACAAATCCAAAAAGCATGAATCCATGAACCCAACATGCCTTGTGTCAACAGTCCAGGCTGGTGGAGGTGGTGTAATAGTGTGGGGGAATGTTTTGACCACAATCTATCCATCTTCTAATGGTTACTTCCAGAATGATAATGCACCATGTCACAAAGCAAAAGTCAGAGTTCAATACTCTTCAGTGACCTGAAGAGCAAAGGGAGACCCTTCCAAGTATTAGCATACTGTACCTAATAAAGTGTAAAAGCATCTCAGCACGCACAAAACATCAAACTGTGAGGTGGATGGGCTACAACAACAAAAGACCACATTGGGTTCCACTCCTGTCAGCTAAGAACAAGAATCTGAGGCTATCATGAGTACAGACTCACCCAAACAGGACAGTTAAAGATTAGAAAGAAGAAAAGATTATTTATGTATTTATTTATTTTTTAAATCACCTGGTCCTTTTCCAGTCTGTCCAGTTCGGTGAGTGTGCCCATGATAGCCTCAGAGTCTTGCTCTTAGCTGACAGGAGTGCAACCTGACTTGGTCTTCTCATCCTCACCTCAAGGTTTGATGTGTTATGCATTCTGAGATGTTCTTTCTGCTCACCACGGTTGTAAAGAGTGATTATTTGGGTTACTCTAGACTTCCTGTCAGCTCAGACCAGTCTGGTCATTCTCCTCTGATCTCTCTCATCAAGGTGTTTCAACCTGCAGACCTTCTGCTCACAGGATGGGTTTTTTGTTTTTCACACCATTCTGTGTAAACTCTAGAGACTCTTGTGTGTGAAAATCCCAGGAGATCAGCAGTTTATTAACTACTCAAACCAGCCCATATGGCACCAACAACCATGCCATGCCAGAGATAACATTTTATCTGATGTTTGATCATTAACTGAAGCTCTTGACTTGTATCGGCATTATTTTATGCATTGTGCTGCTGCTGTAATAGTAACTATTGTTACTATGCTCATTTGCACTACTGTAGCACTTTCTGGTAGATGCTAAACAGTATTTTGCTGCCTTGTAACTGTACTTGTACAATGACAAAGTTCTATCTATCTATCTCTCTATCTCTCTATCTATCTACCTACATACCTACCTACATATCTATCTACCTACCTATCTATCTATCGTGTGGTTTGGGATACAGTCTTGCATCTATATATGTACACTCGCAGCTGTGAGATTAATGTGCGCAGTGGAGGAAGAGCACAGCACAACCCACGTTATGAAATGTTCTGCAAATAGCTTGCAACAGCACTTTTTACAAGAGAGTGCGAAATTCCAAAATCTTACACCTGCTAGCTTTAAGCCTATTTTCCTTTTGCATATAATGTAGACTCAAGTGAGGAGCTGTATTAAGCCCTGTACCGGTGTCTGACAATTTGTTGCAAGCACAGTATCTCATTGAAAATGTTTTGGGCATGAAAAGACACAGAAAGCTTAGAAGGAAACAAACATAAATATAATTATTTAATAGTTGCTCTTGCAAAGGCCAAAAAAGGTTTATTTCTACTTCCAAGACATCGAATGAGAGAGCATGTAAAATGTCTTCTCAATTTTACATGGATAAAATTATGAACTACACTTAGGCCAAATGAGCTGCAACTGTTGCAGATGAGTACTTAGTCAGTTTATCCTTTAAACCATGGACATATATATATATATATATATATATATATATATATATATATATATATATATATATATATATATATATATATATATATATATATATATATATATACACATACATACACATACACACTCGTATACATACATACATACATACATGTATGTATGTATACATACCATTTATGTATGATTTTTTACATAACATTTATGCCATGCCATAGTTAAGAGTGTTTGTGCCATGTCATAGTTAAGAGTGTTTGTGCCTTGCCATAGTCCAGAGTGTTCATGCCATGCTGGAGTTAAGTGTGTTCATGTCTTTGTTTAATGAGTGTTCATGCCTAAGTTAAAGGAGTGTTCTCACCTAAGTTATATGAATGTTTCGTACCGGAGTTAAGCTAGTGTTTCTACTCATAGTCCTGTTCTAAGTTTTGTGCTTCATGTCTCATCCCGAGTTGAGGGATAGGTGTTTCCATTGGAAGTCTTTAGCTTAAGTCCAAATAAAGATGTCACTCCTGCGCTTACTTCCTGTCTTGAGTCCTGTGTCGTAATAGTATATTTTATATATATATATATATATATATATATATATATATATATATATACACACACACACACACACACACACACACACACACATACATATGCACATATCTATATATTAGTTTTACAGAAGAGCACATTGAATTTACGAATACATTGGCATTAATTTATTATTTTTGGCAAATCAAAATAGTGAATTAAAAGCAAGAAAATTTAGCCTACATCACAGACATGCTATATCATGACCTCGATTTTGCATCTCTCGGGCACACTGCATTGTGTGCACAATAAACATCTTCATCCAGGCTCTTGCTGCTACTCTCGACCGTAGATAACAGTATTTTTCCTCCCTTGCTTAAGCTTCACACACTTTGCACTGTACTAGTGCAAAAACATAGGATGTGTTTGATCAAGCGGTGTTTTATAAGCTGCCGAGTAATGAGGATGGGAGCCATATTGTACTAAATAATGAAACCATCTGATTAATTTGACTGATTTAAAAAGTTCAATGCATGAGATAATTAAATGATCAATAAGGGGGCACCATGAAATTCAACTTGACCACTTTAGAACTTAAGTCATAAGTTGAGCTTTCCCTGATGCATCTTTAGGACTTACAGTAACTTGCCAGCTCTGTATAGAGCCCTTGAAGACCAGAGTGGCAAAACACAATTCTGTAACATTAACAACATGTTAATGACACTGCTTAGTTCTAGCAATGTACATCTCATACCAACTCTGAAAACAGCCGTGAGTGGGTGTTTGGTTTTTTAAGAGAGCTGTAGGTGGTCCAGTGTGTTGGTGCTGCGTTCTCTGCAGGGAGACACTCATGCTTGTGTTGTCTGCAGGGCGAGTGTTCACGCCTGCTGCTGTGATTCATAGCTGAGCGAAACTCCTTCCCACACAGCCCACAACTTGCTGCTCGAACGGCTGAGCCAGCCGAGATGCGAACGATGCATCATCGAAGCACTGATCCCATTCTAATTCACTATGACCTTGCTATGTCACAAACAGTGAAGCGTGTCTCTCTATCGTCCTGGCTAGGATGATGGGGTTAATGCACTATTTTACAGGGAAAAGCTCTGGAGACAGTGGGACTGAGGACCGTTCAATCACTCAGCCGTACAACACACAGTCATTCAGAATGCTGTGCTCGACAGATAAGAGAAATAAATAAACAAGTACTGCCACATGACTGTGCTTCCTTGCTTGCTGATTACCATGGCAACGCCATGGCAACAGCTGAAGCTGCAGCGAGTCCAGGAGGGTTATGCACCTCCTCAGGACGAAAGAGACTCATGTCTTATCTCAGACTGCAAACTGGCCTGATTAGGAACAGAATTTGTGCCTCGAATTTGAAATTCAGAAAACATAACCGCTCTCGTAGACAAACCGATTGGTCAATTTAAAAATATGAGCCAAATGGAGATTGCACTAAAGTGCAGCTCTGCAAATCGTATTATTGCAAACCTGTCTGTAGTTCCTTGTCTAGATCCCACATTTGCAAACCCACAAGCCAAGAGAGAGGAAGAAAGCGAAGGCTCTATATGTGTGTGTATGTTCAGGAAATATGTTGGTTAGAAAAGCTCAGCAGTAGCGCTGCAGGTTTGCCTCTGCCAGAAATAGATCTGCATGAGCAAGAACAACAGGGACTGACAATGAGCTTCTGCTTCACATAGCCTTCAGTGCATGAGCTGATTGATATAACACACAAACATAGCATGCAACAAGCTAGTAAAGAAATTTACAAAAGGACCGTGGGTATAAAAACCGACAGCTAGAACATCAGCTTTCTAATTCTAACGGTTTGACTATAAACCGCGTCGACTACAACTATTCGTCAAGCAATACAAGTAATGACCTGTGTGTTAAAAACAAAATCAGTATCAGTATCAGCAATCAGTATAAAAACATGCACCATCATTTCTAATATTAACCAGGAAATGTAAATTATTAAAATAATGGAAACACTGCAGCAAGACAACAGTCTTATTAGTAATTAGTAATGGAAAGATTGATCAGACAGGCCAGTTTTATGATGCCACCAAAATCAATCTTCTTCCCAGGCCTTTTCCTCCATATCTGAGGAAGTATTTCTTTGGGATTTAAGGACATAGCTCATAAATCCCATAGCTCATAAATTATTCCTGACCATAGCTAAAAGTGAGAAAATGTATTCTCTTTACTGGTACGTCATATAATGAGATCCTCTCGCAACACAACAACATAACCGATATTGTATATTGTTTCTATAGTAACAGATAATTCACTGGGACTAGTATGTTGGATGCTGCACATAATCGAATCCTAATAATAAACAGATTGTTATTTGTTATTAAAAATGTTGTTAAATGATGTTATTGTTGATACAGTGAAGCTTTCTGTACAGATATGTTTGTTTAGCATTTACGGAAGGAGTCCCCAGTGTCAGAGGTAAACAGTTTTCAGTTTCTAGGTGATAATCTTTTTTTTTTGTCTTATTAACTTTTTAAGAGAACAACTGCCTATAGCAGAAACTGTTAACTGAGAAATGGAATGAACTTGCTTCATGGACATACCACAACATAAAATGTGACTATGAACTGATAAAAAGTATGATGATTCATTCTTTAATAAAGAATTCCACCAATTTCGCTTTGTGCAAGACTGCATCACGTCCCCCTTCGTTGATTATTGTATACAACAAATCCCCTGTCGTGTTTTATTCCTTATTTACCCAATATGCTTATTAAAAGCAGTATATCCATTACTGTCGTTGTTTTGATGGAAATTGCGCTATTAAGGTGTAAGCAATCTTTTTAAAATGCAATCAAAGTTTTGTCATGCAAACAGTTGCTTAACATACTGCCAAAGTGTCATTCCCAGGGGCCTCTTATTCCTTCGCGTGTACCAAGTTATTTTATATCATTAAACAAAAAGGAAGGGTAAACTTTTATCTCAGTTTGACCAGTCAAAGCTCTTTTCACTCTTATCGGTGTCGTACAGTGCACTATGAAGATAAGTGAATAAACGTTCCTTGACGTTCTTGCTGCTTTTGCCTTTTGAAAAGGGGTCATGAAAAAGAGATGAAGTTATAGTGTTGTGGTAACGGAGTCGAGGGGGTGAATAAAGAGGTAGACTGGAAACCCTTTTGTTGCATGGTCCATTCAGCTTTCGTTTCAGGTCATGACCCTATTAACCAGCATTCAGGCTTTAATGGGCACAATAAGAGTGCAGGTCGTGCAGCCCATTTGAAGCTGCTCCATTCACTGGCCCTTCTGTGCCCATATGCTGGACACCAAGGTCACAAAGGAGGAGCAGGGGGCACGACTCCAGCCTCTTAACGATGTCCTATAATTAAATCTTATGCCAGATATAGGGCCATCACTCACACTCCCACTAAGTGCTTTACCCCAATGGGAAACAGCCACAGGCCGGTGTGATTGTTCACTGTGTCTTCCATTGCGAAGGACTTCTGAGTGCTCATGAAACACTGAAGCCCTTCCAATCTCATTAGGCAAACACTGATTTATGGTGACCATATAGACGACACAATTCACATTCAGAGAGCTCACGACATGATCGTGAATGAAGTGACATAAAGAAAGACGCAATCATGAAATGAAGGTGAACTTTCATTTAAAAACATTTTTAAAAAACAACAACAATAAAAGATCTTTACAGACATAGTATAGTGTTAGACTAGAAGAAAAAGATCCATAGATCCAAGATATTAGGACCCTTGTGAACATATATTGTTGACTACTCATTGGTAAGTTTATTATATAATATATATCCTATTATTATAAAATAAACACGTTATATGTCAGATTATTATATATTAAGTTAAATACAGTTGAAAAAAAGGAGAAATGTTAATCATCTCAGACAAGTGCATTAAAAAAAAAAAGTTTACGTCAAACCGAAGTGCTCATCATAAACATCCCTACATGCCCTGCTGAAGAATATGCATCTCTGCAACAGGTCGTAGGCATAGAGGAGTTTACCTGTCCAGCCCCGGCTGTGATGCAGTCGCTGAAGGCATTACGGCGTGTGAAGAAGGTGAGCAGCTGCTGCCAGCGAGATGATGATGATGAGGGCAGCTCTTCACTGGAGCTGCGCTTGGCCCAATGCCTCTGTTTCTGCCCTGGGGCACTGTGACTTGTGCCAGTGTTGGCCCGGCCTCCCCGTGGGTACAGTGTGCTGTTACCGAATATGTAGTTCATCGCCACTTTGGATCCTTCACAGCTGGAAAGAAACTCCAACAGCTGTCAAGCGACGAGGCTCCACGGAAAATGAGGAGCGAGAGCAAGAGAGGGGGAGGGAGAGAGCATCTGGGTAAAGTTACAGCATCCCCTCCTGAATTCCACAAAGCCAAAATATACAAGCAAAACCCCAACGAGAGTCTGACGCTCCGAAATCCATCCAAGTGCAGAATTCGGTCCTAATCGAACGACAGGTCAAGCATCCAACAGCTTAATGCTGCTGAGAAAAGTGGGAAGCAAGGTGGATGTAGGAGTGTGATGGCACTGCCCACGAGTAGCACGCACCACTCTAGGCTCTGGCTCCAGACTAGTGGAGACCTAAGAGAGGATCAATGAGGGAACATGAAGCTCTCGGCATATGAGAAAAACTCTAAGAGCTCTAAGAGGCAGGAAATGGGTTCAAATATCAGGCATGTGTTGCAGGCGAAAGCCCACAAACGCCTCCAGGGATTCATAATCTAAATGGACTCGGGATAGTAGATTGTCCAGGCCCAGTTATCAATCACAGCACATTCTTAACAGCAACAGACAGCCTTAGTGGGCACATTAAATATGAATGGTAGCATTCAGGGTGGTGCCGTGTAGAATAAGTAAGAAAGAAATATAGGCATTGTGTCTTCCACGTCCAAGACATGGCTAGGCTGAGAGGAGTGCAGTTCTACAGTAGCTCATCAGAAACACCCAAGCCAGATCACTTCAAGCTAATAGCCTCATCCATAGTTAATGTGAATTATACATACCAAACTTCATGCTAATGAACATACTCACGACTCCAAATGAAAGAGATGCGTAAAAAAAAAACAACATGTCAGGTTAACAAGCAAGTAAGCTCCAGCCAAAAAGGTAAATCCAAGATGAGACTGAGCACTCCAGATTTGGCAGATGCCTGCTCGCTCCTTGCGATTTAGATCAGTTTTCACACTGCAGTCTCTCTCTATCTACCGTGCGCACACGCGATTCAGTGAGTGGGAGACAAAAGGCTGTGCTTTCACAGGCAGGGAAGAAAAAAAAAAAAAAAAACGAGAAAGCAAATTCAAAAATAACCACATGCTTCTGTTAATACGAGTGGAACGCCCGTGGACTCACAGCACAGCAATCCTCTGCATCGGAGACTGATGAAGACGGCTGTGTGCCGGCAGACACTGTCCAAGGTGTGCCACAGGTGTCAAATGAGGTAACAGGCATTGTCACAGCTTGTGCTGCTATTCCCCCAGGACCAAAACCATGGCAACAGTTTTCACATCAAATAAAGCAGGCAAGCCCACAGAGCTTTTGCATTCCTTTCTGCTCAATCTACATAGGTTCAGAAACAAACAAACAAAAAGAACAAATTACTGCTACCTAGCAAGCTACAATTAGCTATTTAAAAAGACACATGTTCAACTGGTGCCATAAAAAAAAAATGCATCATGTCATGGTTTACATATTTGGCAAACCATGTACTAACATGTGAAGCATACTTTACATCCTCTGCTAATGTTAGGTGATGATATGATTCTATGGTATGCAGCAATTTTTTTTAATGCTCATTATTTTTTAAATGCTAAATGCAATTAAAATGAACTCTATACATACACAATAAAAACATGTGATTTTTAAAATTTGAGATTGTCTGTGGTGCTAAAATAAACCACAAAGATGGCTTGATAATCGTGCATGTGCATTAATGCTAGAAGAGAAAAAAATAGTTGCATGTTTATTCATTTAAAAATGTTCTGTGTTTTTCTAACAGCCTTATAATGCAAAATGCATGCAGTTGTGCAATACACTTCTGATATTTTTATCTATCATTTTAATCCTTTATGCGTTTTCCTTTGCACTTATTCATTATTTGGTGTATGGATATTGGGGGGTGGCATGGTGGCTTAGTGGTTAGCACGTTTGCCTCGCACCTGCAGGGTTTGGGGCGGGGCGGGGGCATACAGGCCGGATGTGAATGTTGTCCCCTGTGCTTCGGGGGTTCCTCCCCCTGTCTAAATTTCAAATTGTCTGTAGTGTGTGAATGTGTGTGCAATTGTGCAGGCTGTGCCCCGTAACCCTGTGTACGATGGTTGGATGGTTTTTGGCTATATATAGAATCATGTGAAAAAATAATGGAAATGGTTGGCTTTTTTGACACATTTGTACAAGCAAACATTTGATCCTCTTTGAAACAGTGCCTATAACTAAAGTTGATACACTATCAAATGACACACAAAATTGACATTTTGTAGTAATTTTCACAATTTAAATGAACAAAAATCAGTCACATGATAAAAGTAAGTACACCCCTACATTTAACACACCTTCAAATCCATAAAATTAGAATCAGGTGATCAAGTTTAGGTGCCAGTGATCAGAACCTGCTTAGGGAGTGCATTATTATTATTATTATTATTATTATTATTATTATTATTATTAGTAGTAGTAGTAGTAGTAGCATTATCTACTGTTAAATAGACTTGGAATTTTACGATCTGTATTACATCCATTCAGGCACAATATAATACTTTAGACTTAATTTATTGGCTTTCATATGTTCATTAGCATATCCAACAAATTAATCATAATTTTTGACCAAATTTGTCTATTATTTGTCTAGGTGCATTCATATGTAGAAGAAAGTGTAAGAAGAAGATGTAACAAATGCAAGTCATTTTCTTCTAGCAAAATAAATAAGATATAATATGATATATAACAAGGCAGGATATTGGACCAACTGTAAAGATTTTTGAGATCTGTCATTTTAGACTGGTATTATACTGCAGCTAATCCACATGTCCAATTCATAACGCATACACAAACTCACACGCTCAGACACACAAACCCAAATGAAATACTAGAGGTCCACTAAAAATGGCCCTTCTGCCTCCATTGTTTATTGACTCATGGTCCCTGAGCCCCTCTGCACCTTTTCTTCCAACCTATGGAGTTCAGAGCAATCGATCGATAATGTAACACGAGGACAAAGTGCTTCTGAACGGCCCTGCTACTAGTTTAAGCTTTCAGCTTCAGTGTCAATAAATTCTGCCAGTGCACAAGGGAAGAGACAAGCAAGGTTTCATAAAACTTGTCTTTTCTCACTAAGTGCTGCATAACAAATGACTAAGGCATTATAAACGGGACATGTTTTCTAAGCAGTTACAAAGATGCCTAAGTAACAAGAAAGTTGATGGCTCTATTAGCAAAACCAGGCCACAATGAGCAAAATTTCACATTTCACTCCTTATAAAACAACCTGATTTACCACAATGATGAATATAATACTAGAATACCGAAAAGAAATGTGTTATATTACTGAGCTGAGAAACTTAGCGAGATATTGCAATATTACTGCCAACCTAAGATCTAATTAACAAAGAACAACTGTAAAGCAGCCCTAAGCTAACATAAATGCTTGCTTGAATTTGTGATTTCAGGAAAGAAAAAAAAAAAAGTAGATACAGCAGCAGCACAGAGGAACAAACAGACATTATGCAGATTCTGAAAAACAAAATGCTAACAGCAGCTCACAGAAATAAACAGCTCCCTCAGATTCAAGAAGAGGTGAGGGGCAGATCTGTCATTGAGGTGTCATATTTTTTCTCCTGCTCGTCTTTCCTGGTGATTTACATGCAGAGCTCAAAGCTAAATCACATGGAGCAGAGTGAGTTCGCTGGCATGCATTTGTAAAAGCAGTCTCCCAAATCGGATACACTCTACCCACCAAGAACTGCAGCTGCAGCCTCCTGCTCCTCCTGAAACTCCTCATTAAGCGCCGGCCCATCTTTTTGGCGTACCAGATGGAGGTGAACATGTCACCTGTGTAGCCTCTGGGAGCTGAGCTCTGACCCACACTGTTCTCCCCAAGGAGCTGTAACTGGGTGAGTCCACAGTTCAGGGAGCATAAAGCAGATAAAGGGAAGCGCTAACACTTTAAAAGTCTGTCCCTGTCTGCTCACACACAGGCATGCTGACTGCTAGGGACTCGCAGTCTGTCCGATTCGCCAGGAGTGACACAGCTCATTTTTCACAAACACTGTCTCCCTCCCTCCTCCCCTGTAGTCCTCATCTATCCTGAGCCAGGCTAGCACAGGCAGGGAGGAAACACTTCAACAAGGGGTGATAAATGAAGTGCAGTGTAGATCACAGAATAGTGATCTGGAGAAGGATGAAAAGTCTTAGGGCAGGTGAGGAAGTTTGGGGCAGGTGGGGGGAGTCTGGGGTAGGGGAGGAAATGTGGGGAATGTAGGGATGACTGCGTTGAGTAAGAGAGTCTGAGGCAGGTGAGGAGATGAGGGGACGGTAGAGAGGTCTGTATTGAGAAGGAGCGTCTGGGGCAGGTGGGGAGGTCTGTGTCAGGTGGGGGTATCTGGGGCAGGTGAGGAAATGAGGGGAAGGCAGACAAGTCTGTACTGAGTAGGAGAGTCTGTGTCATTTGGGGGAATCTGGGGCAGGTGAGGAAATGTGGGGAAGGTAGAGAGGTCTGTGTCAAATAGGAGAGTCAGGGGCAGGTGGGGAAGTGTGGGGAAGTGTGGGGCAGGTGGGACGATCTATGTAGACTGTGTTAGTCTCTGTCAGGTAAGGGAGTCTAAGGCAGGTGGGGCAATATGGAGTAGTTTTATCTCAATAGTTCGACTTGGAAAATTATTCACTGTCATAACGAATTGTGAAAACTCACACTTGTCAAGCATAGATTTGGCTTATTTTTTTGGTTAATAAATGCTGAGACGTCCCTAGTGTACTATAAAGGTTTTTTCATTCTGGAAATAGATTTTTCTGATCTTTTAGCTTTTCTTGTGATCCAGGTTAGAATTCTGTTAACAAAAAGAAAAAAAACTATAACAAAAAAAAAATAGTGCAAATAGTGAAACACTGGCAGTCAGTCCCGTTTCTACATTTTATTAGCCATAAAAGGATACAGATTTACTCCAAAACAGAAAATTACAAAGACAATTATAAGGTTTTGAATACTCAGCATCGGTGTCGATGTGGGTTAATAACGTGGCGTATGTAACAAATGTGTCTCCGCTGGTCGTAATAGTGATGCAGTAAATCTGCACTTTGCTGAAGAAGTGTCAATAAACTCAAAATCTTCAGCAGCACAAACACAGTCCTGTAGTTTTGAACGTCTCGAGCGCTGTTTTGAAGTACTCGCACGCATGCTTATAGACTAAACACGTTATACACGTGTGCATGACATCATCGTTTTCACAGATTCTCGTTTTTGTGCGTTTAGACGGAGACGATAACGGCTTCGTTTTCACAAACTTGCACTTTGAAACATGTTTTCAAAAGTTTGTGTTTTCAGACCCCAAAACGACACTGCCATGTAAACAAACAGCCAGAACCACATAAAAGGTTTTCTGTTTTTAGCAGAAAACCTTTTCATGTAAATAGCCCCTGAGAAACCTACATGTTTACATGTTTACAAGTCTACAGGTGAAGCTCTCTGCCACAGATTTAGAAGTCTGGGGTAGGTGGAGAAATCAGAGGCAGGTGAGGCAATATGGATCAGGCTGAAAAGTCTACAAGAGGTCAAGTTGTCTGCAGCAGACGTCTGAGACAGGTGGAGAAGTCTGAAGCAGGAAGTAATGTTGGGGTGAATCAGAGGTCTGGAATAAATTTAGAGGCCTGAGGCTTTTAAGAAATTCTGAGACAAATCAGATCAAGAGACAGGGCTTAAACGAGCTAAAACGTAAACTGTCAAAAAAATTAAAACACCAAAAATCATTACTCCAACACTTTTCCCCCGGGTGCTGTCACAAATACAGTCATACGGAATGTATTATCAGCTAGACATAGACTTTCTTACATACCCCACTTTTTTTTTTTCTTTTTTTTTTTTTACTGATTTACTATTTTTTTTTTAATTATGAGAGATAAAGTAAGTGATTCGATAGGCTTTTGTTGGAAGGAGTGAATGTGTAAATGGTGCTTCAGTAAGTAATCTTGAAGAAAATCCCTAGACAGCCCCACTAAAGCCAGGTTCACACTGTACGATTTTGGCCACCGAGACAAATTTTGAGAATCCTAAAGATTCCTATAATCCTAGGCCAAAATCTGCAGTCTTTGATCGCTAGTTTGACATGTTCCCTGACAACTGATTAATGACCGTTACAATCACATTTTTCATTTACATTTATTAATTTAGCAGACGCTTTTATCCAAATGAGGAAATACAAGCAAAGCGATATATCAAGCGGAGAACAATACCAGTAGTGCTACCATGCAAGATTTATAATTGAGCTCTAGAGAAGCAAAGTGCACAGACAAGAGGTGTAAGAGCCAGAGGAAGGTTTTTTTTATCCATTTATTTATTGTTTTATTTATTTTTAATAAAAAAAAATTATATTTTTAATGGGGTCGGCATTTTAGGGGTGAGTTAAGTGCTCACGGAAGAGGTGGGTCTTTAGCTGTTTTTTTGAAAATAGTGACCGATTCTGCGGTCCGGATTGAGGTTGGAAGTTTATTCCACCACTGAGGAACAGTTAGTTTGAAGGTTCTGGAAAGGGACCTTGAGCCACGCTGAGTATGCACTACTAAGTGTCGGTCGCTAATGGATCGCAGATTGCGTGAGGGAACGTAAGCCTCAAGTAAAGAGTTGAGGTAGGAGGGTGCTGTTCCAGACCAGGTCAAGGTACGTGAGCATCAAGGCCTTGAATTTGATGCGGGCGGCTACAGGAAGGCAGTGGAGGGAGATGAAGAGGGGTGTGACATGGGTGCTCTTGGGCTGGTTGAAGACGAGACGTGGTCCTGTATTCTGAATCATCTGAAGGGGTTTGATGGAGCTGGCTGGGAGGCCCGAGAGTATTACATTGCTGTAGACCAGTTTTGAGATGACAAGAGCCTGGACTAGTAGCTGTGTAGTCTGTTCGGTAAGATAGGGTCTGATTTTCTTGATTTTCCTCCGATTAAATTCTGGCATTGTCAGAAGATTTGAGGCACAGTCCTGCAGTGTGGCTTCTCCTACTCCGTACGAGTCTTCTTGCGTGCGTTCGTTTTTCGCATTTTGACTGTCGTACAGTCTGACATTAACGACAACTGAGATCCTACAGTGTGACACGGCTTACAGCAGGGATCCTGTTCCTACAGTCTAACAACCAACAGTCGCAAAGGACTATTAAAGATCGCAGTGTGCACCCGGCTTAACACAGACAGTATCAAGACTACTCAAATTTCACATGTACTGTGTTATGACTCTCCGGACGTGTCACACCTGTACACTGAAAATTGTTAGGACAGTATCATGACACAGGTGCTAGTACAATAAATGGTCGACATCACTAATGAAGCTGATTTAAATTGTCTCACTCTACACTAATGACAACAATTCACTCTAGTGAGACAACTTGTCCTTCGCTCATGAGATAAAAGCCATACAGCGGCAGAGTTTCTGAAAGCACCAATGCTTAATACTGGTAATGAGTGCCTTCTGAAGGACGGGTATGGCTCCTACAACTGAACCTGAGATTACTATCAGCAGCACCATGTTAATGGAGACACTCATTAACTTGAAGACATGACTGTTAACAGCGCCAATTATTTCAATCTGAGGTCTATGAGACCCCACCTCCACCTCTGAGGTGAAATGGCCATGCTTTGTTTGGTACTGTTCAAAGCAAGTGAAGAAGAAACACCCACACAGTGGAACAGTCTGATCACATCATTCTTTAACACACTTATGATGAAGTGTTAAAAGACCAACAAAAGAAGACACCACACACAGTGATAAGCTCTTAGAGTTTTATGATGTTTTATGCTGACACAAAACTGGACCAAAGCTTATGCTGGAGAACAGCTGATTAGAATTCAGGACAGTGTGCAGGAGAAATGAGCTCTCCTCCAGGTCCCATTAGTTGGTATGGCTGAACAGAACTAATGCACTTAGTGCCCTGAAGCCCTAGCCATATTATCTCCAAACATATGACTGTGCTTCAGTCATGATAAGAGAAATAGAGCAGGAAAGCAATAGCAAAATGAGAGAGCTTCTGAAACAAAAAAAAAATCTTTGACTGTATATTTTTCTAAAGTTTATAGTTTGTTTTTGCTTATCTTTATAGAAATATCATCAGGAAGAAAAAAAAATACAAATACAGAAAACACTGGAGAAAATTCTAGACAGTGTAAGATACTGAGTAGCAAAAAAAGGGAAAGAAGTGGATATAGCATTGATGTGTGCACACTGAACTGTAATAAATATTGATGTGTTCAGCTACTAGGTGTATGTTATTTGCTATGTGTGAGTGTTCATGTAAAATAACAGACTATATGACCAAAGGTTTGTGGACACCTGACAATCACACCCATACATGTGTCCCTCTGCTGTTATAATAACCTCCACTCTTCTGGGAAGGCTTTCCACTTGATTTTGGAGCATGGCTGTGAGGATTTGCTCATTCAGCCACAAGAGCATTAGTGAGGTCAGGCACTGATGTCGGGTGAGGAGGCCTGGTATGCGATCGGCAGTCCAGATCATCCCAAAGGTGTGCACTTTGGTTGAGGTCAGGGCTTTGTGCAGGCCACTCGAGTTCTTCCACTCCAACCTTGGAAAACCATGTCTTCATGGACTTCAGTTAGTGCACAGGGGCAATGTCATGGAACATGTTTGGGCTCGACCCCTTAGTTCAACTGTGTGCTTCCAACCTTGTGGCAACATTTTGGGGAAGAACCACATATGGGTGTGATGGTCAGGTGTCCAATTTGTGTGTGTACTAGTATGCTCATGTCTCCTGAAATTGAACTAGCACTTAAGACAAAATACTTGATTCAAACAGGTAGGGACGTGATACAAAAGGCATATGATGTAAATAACAAGAAAGTAGAGCTTCTATTTCATATTCACTCAAAAAAAAAAAAAAAAAAAAAAAAACTTGATCAGAATTTTGAGAGAACCCCTCAGGATCCCTTGATTAAGAAACTAGGCTTTAAATAATATCCTAATTTGGTTGAGGGCTAGCCAGAAAATGAGGTAAGCCAGGGAATGCAATTTGCCTAATGCTTAATACGACTATGTTAAACATCATTCTTTCCTCTAAGAGCAGTAATTGTCCTTGAGTTTTAATAAATACGGTAATCAGATGTCTGGCATATAAATACTGATAGTATGCTAACAATAAGGAAAACCAATAAAAATACTAATTCACAAAACTTTACAATATGAAATTTTACTGTAAATGTAGTAATAAACTGTAAAACAAAAACATAAAATACAATACACCAGACATTGGGTCACTGGGACATTGGCCCTCTAGCATGTTCAGTTTATGTGTTCACTCATAATATATTGAGTGAACTGTTTTCATATAATCACAACAATTGCTTATTTTAATAATCCATAGCCATGTTTAGCATAGGCATGCTTTAGCAGGAAATTAATATCCACCTTACGAAATGTGAAACATACAAACAGTACATTTTGAGAATAGATGCAGCATATGAAGGAGAAAAAAAACGTACAAAAGAATCTGATCAACCACAGTTTGCTTTTTTTTTTTTTTTAATTTTAATTTTTTTTACAAATTGTAATTTAACACACTGTAAGTTCATATCTGAAGTAACTACAATAATGCAGGACTGTCCAAATAACTACAATAATACCAAAACTACAAAAATAACTAAAATAATGCGTAATGGTCCAAATAACTATATCAATGCTGGAGTGTTCAAATAACTACAATAATGTTGGATTTCAACATAAGTATAATGATGCTGAACTGTCCCAATAACCACAACGATGCTGGACTGTCCCAATAACCACAACGATGCTGGACTGTCCCAATAACCACAACGATGCTGGACTGTCCCAATAACCACAACGATGCTGGACTGTCCCAATAACCACAACGATGCTGGACTATACAAATAACCACAACGATGCTGGACTGTCCCAATAACCACAACGATGCTGGACTATACAAATAACCACAACGATGCTGGACTATACAAATAACCACAACAATGCTGGACTATACAAATAACCACAACGATGCTGGACTGTCCCAATAACCACAACGATGCTGGGCTATACAAATAACCACAATGATGCTGGACTATACAAATACCCACAATGATGCTGGACTGTCCCGATAACCACAACGATGCTGGACTATACAAATAACCACAATGATGCTGGACTGTCCCAATAACCACAACGATGCTGGACTGTCCCAATAATCACAATGATGCTGGACTGTCCCAATAACCACAATGATGCTGCACTGTCCCAATAACCACAAAGATGCTGGACTGTCCCAATAACCACAATGATGCTGGACTGTCCCAATAACCACAATGATGCTGCACTGTCCCAATAACCACAAAGATGCTGGACTGTCCCAATAACCACAATGATGCTGGACTGTCCCAATAACCACAACGATGCTGGACTATACAAATAACCACAATGATGCTGGACTGTCCCAATAACCACAACGATGCTGGACTGTCCCAATAACCACAAAGATGCTGGACTGTCCCAATAACCACAACGATGCTGGACTATACAAATAACCACAATGATGCTGGACTGTCCCAATAACCACAACGATGCTGGACTGTCCCAATAACCACAAAGATGCTGGACTGTCCCAATAACCACAAAGATGCTGGACTGTCCCAATAACCACAATGATGCTGGACTGTCCCAATAACCACAATGATGCTGGACTGTCCCAATAACCACAATGATGCTGGACTATACAAATAACCACAATGATGCTGGACTATACAAATAACCACAATGATGCTGGACTATACAAATAATCACAATGATGCTGGACTGTCCCAATAACCACAATGATGCTGGACTGTCCCAATAACCACAATGATGCTGGACTATACAAATAACCACAATGATGCTGGACTATACAAATAATCACAATGATGCTGGACTGTCCCAATAACCACAATGATGCTGGACTGTCCCAATAACCACAATGATGCTGGACTGTCCCTATAACCAGAATGATGCTGGACTATACAAGTAACCACAATGATGCTGGACTATCCCAATAACTACAATGTTTTGCTATATCGTTTAAAAACAGAAAAAGATAGAACGTAAAAACCCAGCAAGCACTGGAACATCTTTGCCATCTAGTGCCTGAAATGAATACTACAACACAGCTTTTTCTCAGAACAAAAATTTGACATTTTCTTCATCGTTCCTTTCTAAGCTCCATCCAATATTTCCATCACACAATCCACTCAAATGATATGGCGAACATAAAAGGACCTAATTGTATACGGCAGCACTGGGTGTTTACCTGCATGAGTGCCTCATTGCGTGCGTATAGCGTGGAGAAGGCAGGGGCTGGCACCTCCTCTCCTCCTACTGGGGACGGGCTCTCAAAAACGCACTCCAGAGACTCTACCTACAGGGGAAGCATGCAGCCACAGTGATGCACAGCAGAACCCAATCAAAGGAACACACAAAGCCAAAGAACAGAGGCCAAAGTTTATACAACACTGAAACAGCTGGCTCTGAATGATAAGAGCCAAAGCCCAGCTCGCTTCATCAGAACCAGAATGCTTTATGAGTTGAGACATGAAAAGCACAAATCAACATGAGTTGAGAAGCAACAAAATGCATGATGTACTGCATGTTATAAATTTATATATGACATAATTTGAAATTATGAAAACATGCGTCACATCATGAAGTTGAACCATCATGATAAGTGAATCACAGGACTAACAAAGTAACACAACTCCCTGAGATGTGTCAAATGAGTCAAAAGAGTTCCTGAAGCACATAGACTAAGTGAATGATCTCTCAAGTGATTAGTGGACCATGCAACAAAAACATGAAATGTCTACACATCTAGAAATGGAAATCAAAGGAGAGGTGTCCACATTAATACCCAAAGCTGGCAGAAATGCTGAATGCTGAGTGTTAATTCAGCATTAAGTTTAATTTCCAATGTACAGCATTTTTGTGACTAGATGACACCCATGATACGCTTATGGAGCTGCATAGTGTGTGTGTGTGTGTGTGGGTGTGTGTGTGTGTGTGAGTATATGTATGTGTATCACACCATGCACAGGCATTTACAGGCACATAAGCCAGTCACAGGTCGGCTCAGCTGAGCAACCTGGAGTGCCACAAGATGCCATCTCCATCTGTCCTGGTTATTCAAGCCAAACACTCACAGAGTGCAAACGTAAAAGCCCAGTCAGGGGCAGGAATGCTCAGAAATACATCATTACTAATTAAAATAACACGTTAGATCATTTTGCATTGGATACTTTTACATTAAAACGCAACACAATCATGATTGTGATAAAGATTTACCGATACACTAAATGGGTCCATATCTAGCAGAATGCCCGTAAGGCAGTTCTCTTTAAATAGAAGCTGGTCCAGGGGACCGTGGTGCATCATGGGTAGGTGGGTTAAACCACAATGTGTCTGGTCATTCTATCACCACTCAGACTTTGGCTTAATGGAGCATGCAGCGGTGCACAGATAAGATGATAATCTCTGACAAATCTGATTAAAGCAGCAGATTTAAACCAGAGTATAACACTGTTAACATGAACTTCTCCATAACACACACACACACACACAAGCGTGTGATCTCTAGATAAGAACAGTCATGAAATTTCATAGCAGTCTACCCACATGAAACAGGTAATAACAGATTTAATTTAAATGCGTTGTTCTTTTTATTTATTTTTTTGTGTGAAAGGTCCTACAGTTACTGACATCAGCCACAAGGTGGAGTAAGACATCTATCATATTTGCTAAAGTAAAAGCCTGACCTGTCATCGCCTCATCAGTTCGATTTGACAACAAATCAATTTGAATCACCATCTCAATTGCTGTAACCATTGCCCTCATATGACCTTGGTGTTCTAAGTGAGGGATGCTGAAATGTTTAAATGTTACGCTTGCTGCATGAGCTATTCGTATTTCTCTCTCATATTCACGTTTCCAATAACAAAAGATGGGCAGAATAAAAGTAGAGAGAAGCAATCAGTTGGGTGAGCAGCCAGCCAGCCTCACCATCCTTGAATGCATGGGCTGATTTAAGAAAAATGCAGGCTCACAGTGACAGTGCCTGTGTATGTGTGTGTGTGTGTGTGTGTGTGTGTGTGTGTGTGTGTGTGTGTGTGTGTGCACGCACGCGCGCGCACACAATAACGCCAGCTCTGTGCACTTGAGGCTGATGAGAAGTGACAGGCAGGGCTTTTTAGTCTGCTTTGTGGGAGAGAATGGAGCTGCAGTGATCTGTGGCTGCCTGGTCCCAGCTCAGCCCATCCTGGCACGGCTACTCATCCAGCTGCACTAGGGTGAGCTCAGCCAAAACGTTCTCCTTTAAAAAGCTTGTACTGCCAATCTGGCATTTCTGTTGCATGTGGGTTTGGAAAAATGTACAAGCACACTTCCTGTTCCAGATGAGACGAAGATAGTAGGGCTCCCTCTTTGTACACACGGTCTCCAGTTAAGCACGTTTTGACCGAGTAAGCTCGGAAAGGATTGTGTAATGCTTATGGAATTACGGTAGGTTAGTCTTTCTTTGAGCACTAGGGATATCAGCAGAAGTCGATTTCACCACTACCAATCTCATCATAGCTAAAGGCCTCTGTGGACAGGCCTGGGGAAAATCAGTGGACTTGAAGTCTGGCCAGTTACGTGAACGTGAATAAGTTTGTACCGTGTGCTTTACAGAAGATTACATAAAGTATAATACATGGACATTTTCTGTGTATATTTATATACTTCATATTTTAATGTTTAGAAAAAGTATATGTATATTAGAGTTGACAGGAAGGCTATAGAAACTCAACCACTTTTCACAACTAGAGGTCGACCGATTGATCGGTTTTGCAGATTAATCGGCAGCAATAACTGATTGCTGGAACTATCGGTAATCTGCAAAAATCTACACAGATAGTTTTTTCCGGTTGCGTCCGTAGCTGGAGCGGCTGAGAAGGGTCCTCTGTCATTATACAGTACGAGAGCGGCCTCTAGAGACGAAATAAAAACTATCTCTGACAAATTTTGTTGTGTTATTTGAAGTGTTTTTTGATTCATTTTGGATGTCTCCATTTTTATTTATTTTTGCTTTGTATATATTTTATTTGCGTTAATATTTCTTAATAGGTAATATATATATACATATTGATATATTTATTCCATTTTTAAAAAGTAATGTACATTTTCATGGTACAGTTAATACAGTTGCACTAAAGTTCAACAATATTTTACTTTGAGTGTTATGTTTTCATTCAGTATCAACTTTAAAAACCACCAGTTGATTAATTTTTTATCGGTAGGTACCGCCCAACTTAGTTATTGGTATTGGTAAAATCTGTCAACCTCTTTTTACAACAGTCGTAAGCAGAAAAGCATCTCAGATGAGTCAAAACACACCAAACCTTGAGTTAAATGGACTAGAACAGCAGAAGACCACATCGGGCTCCACTCCTATCAGCCAAGACCAAAATTTGAAACTATACTGTGCACAGGATCAGTGCAACTGCACAGCTGTAGATTGGAAAAAGGCCAAGTGAAAATGTAATACAATAAGCATTGTAATACATTAGGATGGGAAGATATGTGGAAAATAAAAACTGCTGTAATGGGTGCAACACTGTAAAGGAATTGGTCACACAGTGCTTACGCATGTATGGGATGAGACACAGACTTGCTTGAATGATTTAGGAAATGGGACAGAAAAGGAGCACAAAGAGGAAGTCAAAAGACTGCTACCTTCATAGGGGAGATGTGTGAATGAGAGACAAAGCCATGGACATTCTCAATCTGGGAGATGTTTTTCTCCGACACCTGGACCAGCTCGGGAGGCTGAACGTGTCCGGGCAGGCGGGTCGAGCCGTGTTCTGGAGGAGAGTTGGTGTCCTCATCTTGATATCTGTATTTCTGACAAAGAAGACACAAAAAAATCCCATTCAGTTACATTTAGTTGGAGTGTTATAAACTGTACAGTAGGAGTATATTCATTCTGTACACAGTTCTGCTATTCAAAATACCTCTAATTAACCCTCAATATTCAGAAAGTGAAAATAAAACTAGACATAAACTAGCGGTCTAATGAAGACATGGAAATTGCAAAACACAACACTAATCTCCATCTTGCAGGCGACTGTGAAGTAAGGATCAAAGTCTCACACAGCAAGCTTTTGCGAAACACACAGATGAATGTCATCAGATCAAACAGAACAGTTTGCTCCATGCTGCGCCTGCAGCCTGACCTGATTGGCTTTGTTAGCAGGGAGCCCAGGTGTATACACAGCACGCTGCTAAACGCTTCATAGTACACATGCTTCACTCTGACATCAAGGAGCAACAAAACATTGGAGTAAGACCTGAACATTTTTGCTCTTACTTTCTGGTCTTGTTGACCTGTGTTCTGTTCAATTATACTATAGCACTGTTAAATTCTTTATTCTGAATGGTCAGAAGGTGTTGATTAATTTTCTATAACAGCGTGGCTCTGACATGGTGTCAGCTGCAAGGCAAATTATAGGGTTAAATGAATGCACTTATTTAAATACATTATCATGTCTATAGTAGCAATGATTAGACTGCTGTGCCACTTGGGATCCCAAAAACATTCTCATTCACTCACACACCTCACTCACCTCAACAACCCACTCAGCCACCCAACCCACCCACTCACTCATACTCACCCACCTACTCACTCATACTCACCCACCCACTCACTCACTAACCTACTCACTCACTCATACTCACCCACCTACTCACTCATACTCACCCACCTACTCACTCATACTCACCCACCCACTCACTCACTCATACTCACCCACTCACCCACTCATACTCACCCACCCACTCACTCATACCCACCCACCCACTCACCCACTCATACTCACCCACCCACTCACTCATACCCACCCACTCACTCACTCATACCCACCCACTCACCCATACTCACCCACCCACCCACTCACCCACTCATACTCACCCACCCACTCACTCATACCCACCCACTCACTCATACCCACCCACTCACCCATACTCACCAACCCACCCACTCATACTCACCCACCCACTGACACTCACTCATACTCACCCACCCACTCTCACTCACTCATACTCACCCACCCACCCACTCACTCATACTCACCCACCTACTCACTCACTCATACTCACCCACCTACTCACTCACTCATACTCACCCACCCACCCACCCACTCATACTCACCCACCCACCCACCCACTCATACTCACCCACCCACCCACTCATACTCACCCACCCACTGACACTCACTCATACTCACCCACCCACTCTCACTCACTCATACTCACCCACCCACTCACTCACTCATACTCACCCACCCACTCACTCATACTCACCCACCCACTCACTCATATTCACCCACTGATACTCACCCACCCACTCACTCACTCATACTCACCCACTGATACTCACCCACCCACTCACTCACTCATACTCACCCACCCACTCACTCATACCCACCCACTCACTCACTCACACTCACTCATACTCACCCACCCACTCATACTCACCCACCCACGCATACTCACCCACTGATAATCACCCACCCACTCACCCACTGATACTCACCCACCCACCCACTCACTCATACTCACCCACCCACCCACTCACTCATACTCACCCACCCACCCACTCACTCATACTCACCCACCCACCCACTCACTCATACTCACCCACCCACCCACTCATCTGGAAACTGGGTGTGACACAACCTGAATGGGACACTAGTCCGTTGCAGTGCACCATGCACATATACATTCACACCTAAGGGCAAATTTGATTACCACCTATTGAAATGCTTTTGGGATGTGGGAGCAAACCAGAGAACCTGGAAGAAACCCACATGGGAACAGGGAGAAGAAGACAAATCTACACAGACAGTAACCTGAGTGGAACTGAGGCTATCCTAAGCTCAGGTGAGGCGGAAACACTTATTATTCAGGGTTTTCCCTACCATAGAAAGGCTTAGGCCTAAGTGTATTTGTGGAGCTAGTGTTCCATTTAAGAGGATACTACCCTTCTAAAATTCATACACTAGACGGAAGAGTAAATAGTACAGATTGTAAGTGTATAGTACGTTATTTGGGACATAACTTTATTATTTACTCTCCGATGTGTGTTTTTAGAACAGAAGTAACGTAATGAGTAAATTTACCCCATGCCCTGTGCAGACCAACTAATCGATAATGAGATTCGTTGACAACGATTTTCATAATCAATTATTATCGATTAGTTGTTGCAACTCTAGTTACAACCATTGACTCAGACAAGTTGCAAACCATCGACAAGGTAAACCTCAACAAAGAATAAATGAAGTATATACGTTAGATAAATATACCTTGACTGAACTAACATTAGTATTGAACATGGCATGGTAACTAAACAAACTTAGGCTATGTTCACAAGTAATGTTTTCTTCTGATGAAAACCGCTGCTTAAAGTGTTTTTATAGAATATAAAAAACAATACTAGGATTATTATGTAAAAGAGGTGCTGACTGCTTCAAAAAAAAAAATGGTTGAAACATCATTTAAAGGTGATACATATTTTAATGGGTCCACATACATTTTCATTACATCTCAAACATATTATTTGGTGAAAGAAATTGACTTTTGACTGCAAGTACAATAAGTGTTTCCAGCTTTCCTTCACAAATATAGGAAGGATAATGGTAAAACAACAACTTGAAAAAAAACTTTCACTAACTTAAAATTGCATAATGTAAAACTCCCCCAACCACCAAAACCTAGGAAAACCCCTGTTATTATTATTATTATTATTATTACTACTACTACTATTACAACACCTTCTTCCTCTAGGGTGAAAATGGCTTGAACATTTACAATTACTACCCGTAACATCATTCCTTCAAGTCCACTGGAGAAACCAAGCAAAAGACAGCTTTTATTTTCGCATATACAAATGTGCTACATGAAATTCTTTCCTGCATATTGTTAGGAATCCAGGGTCAGAGCACAGGTTCAGCTATGATACAGCACCCCTGGAGCAGAGAGTGTTAAGAGTGCCACCCTTTGAGCTTGGCAGTGACGGGGCTTGAACTCACAACCATCTGAGCAGTATCCCAGGGCATTAACCACTGAGCCACCACTGCCCCGACTCCAAACATTTAAAAATGGGCCTTTCAGACACAAACAGAACATAAAGATTTATTAACATGCATCCAAAGTAAACACCGACTGCAAGTTGGCTTTGATTATCTGTTCAAAAACATACACCCCATCTGAGGCACAGAAACTATTTTTTGAGCTCTCTCCCAAGGCCTACTTTCTGACAGTGATATGTGTACCAGAAACCTGACAGTATAAATCAGTGCTGCGGCGTGCGGGGCAAGTCTGGCCTTCCACTAGAAGGCAGCCAAAAGGCAAGTGGATGTGAAGAAACTCACTGATAAATGAGTGTGTTATAGAGCTGAGGTGGGAAACACTGCATTAATGAGCAAAACCCCCTGCTTGCTCTCTGCTGCACAGTCATCATGATGACCTCAAACTGCCATGCATGATCTGATATATTCAGCTGCAGGAGTATGTGAGGGAACCCACATTATTAAGCATCGTCTTTTGTTCACATATGTCCATCCCTGTCTAGCACTATACTGAGGGGAAACCCCCAAAACACCGATTTTTATTGTTAAGGTATCGCCATAATACCACATATAATAGGGCTCAAGCATTTGAGTCTACTTGTATTTAAACATCATCTCCAATATGGATAAGCAATTCAGTAGATTTTTTTTAACAGTATACAAGTACTAAACATATAATAGGTAAGTATGTGATACAGTACACTATAAAGTACGTGAAACTGGCAGATTTGTACAAGTGTCTTGTTTTTACACAGTGCATTGAATTGCATGCAATTCTAAAAAACAACGTAATAGAGGCAAGTACTACCCAGCTCCTCCAATAAATACAAGCGCATTTAACTGAAAAGAACAGACAAGTCATAAATTATTCAACACTTACCCAAAAGTCAATGTCCTGCCAAATATGGATGGATCTTAGTCTCAAGTATTACAGTAGATCTGGCAGTCATAATACCAACACTACAAAGCTTTAAATTATTACCTATTAATTTCTGAGTATTATAGCACCAGGCGCTACTCTAAATACCTATAAATATTCATATAAAAGTACTATATACTTGAATATTGAACATGCAGATATGTACATTAATATAATTAAAGTACTATATACGTGAATATTGAACATGCAGATATGTACATTAGTATAATTAAAGTACTATATACGTGAATATAGTAAAAAACTGGTTTGTTGCCCAAAGTGGAACTTTGAACCACATTGAAACTGACAAATGTTACTATGGCAACCAGTAGTAGGAACACCTACTACCAACTTCGTAGTACAGCGACTGGCGGCAATTAAATTGCTGTATGTGTGAACGTTCCTTAAGTAAGGTACTCATTTCGGTATCAGTATCTGTGTTGACATATACTCATACTTGTCTTTGGTCTGAAAAACAAGGTATTGATGCATGCCTATTAATTAAGTAAATATCCATTAAAAGATGGCAGATGAAGAATGGTCTCACTGCTTTCCAAACAGAATATTCAAATATATTGCTTTGCTGGTTTTATATAGACGACTGACAGATTGAAATGTGGTAATAGTTTCAGATAAGAAATAAAAACCAGTTATTAGTAGTATAGCCAGATTTTTTTTATCTCCACAGTACCAGATATAGAGCGAGAGTTGTGAGTCCAAACCCTCGTTCAACAGAATGTCTGACAGCATCATGGAGCAGCTTCACAGTCACAGCATGAGTGGATTAGATTCACTGCCACACCGCAGTGTCTCTTCTTACCTACTTGCGGTCCACTAGTCCACTCTGGCTCCGTTGTTAAGGTACCTAAAGCCCTTAAAACATGTCAGATTCAATACAGGTCAACCTGCAAGGGCATTTCAATTCAGACTTTGCCATGAGCTGAACTGCCAACTGCACTGATCAAGATGGTGTCAGTTGAACATATATTTTTATTCATAAATGTGAATAAAACATCTTGAGTAAAATAAGAAACAATGACATCAGGCCAATCACACACATATCTATCTTATGGTCAGATATATCCTATCCATTTATGCTAAGGTATGCAACACTGTTTGGATGTGATGCAATTTTGCCACGGATTGAAGGAAAATGTTACTCCAAGTCATGCCTACTACTATATACGTTACAGAGGGATGAAATCCACTGTGATACAGTGCAATTTATGTATTCAATCATTTATTTTCAGTAGCCATTTTATCGTGTTCATGTTGGATCGGTGGATCCAGAGCCTGTCCCAGGAATGCTGGGTACAAGGCAGGAATATACCCAGGAAGGGACTAGGCCAGTCACGATAACTACTTTTGTTGGACAATATATTGTCCCAGAAATAACTGCTCACGCAGCTTAAGCAGCTCAAACCCCGACATTATTGACTACGACTGGATCATTTGAAACACTAGAACTATTCTTTCTAGATTTGTCTTGTTCAAAAAACATTGTTAGTCTATTGTTAATATCTTGCGTGTAATTTTTTCAACAGTATGTTTAAATTAAAATCGGTGCTGGTGCTAGTGCTTGCTACACAGCTTAAATTTGAATATGCACAGTTTTTGCATTCAAATGTGCATTTGTATCTTTAATAAAAATCTTAATTTCAAATTTAATTTGACAGCCCTAGAGCAGACAAGAGAACAGAAGCAGCGTGTATGGCTAAAATGTTGGTGTGCTATGCTGCATGTAGTTCAGTGTTTTGCCTCATGCTGTAATTGCCCAAGTTATTCACCTAGTTCCATGTATTTTGGACTATCCCTGCTACTGCTGTTCGCCAATCAATCACCTGACCTGTGCCTGTGTTCTGTTTACTGATTTTGAGTCACAATTTGGATTTGTCTGCCTGCCTCTTAAATAAAACGCTTAAACTACATTTGCATCCGCCTCTACTCGCCGAACATGACATGGTGACATTCATTCTTATGTAAATAAACACACGTAAACGCAATGGGCGATATCGAGGTCAGCAAAAATGATCATGTCCATATATCGTACGATAAGCTGATAATGTAATTATCGTGACGGGCCTAGATGGGACACCAGTCCATCACAGGGCACCAGTAAAAGTCTTTTGGAGGTGGAGTAGACCTGAGTATCTGGAGAGAAAAAAAATAATAAATACAAGGAGAACATGCAAAACTCCAACCAGCTAGGAAATGTAGCTCAAGCTCGAAATCCCAAACCCTGATGCTGTGGATCCATACTGATTTTATATTATATATTATATTTCCCAAATTATTTCCCTCTAGATATGCTTTTGTGTCTAGCAGTACACTCTGAAACACCCACAGTAGAGGGACGGTCAAAACAAACCAAAAAAAAAAAAATGCTTTTTTTGTTTCATTTGTGATTGGTTTTACATAAAAAAAAAATGAAAAAAAAACAACCAAAAAACACAATGCTTTGCAACCCAGTGAAGTGTTACAGGTAAAGAACGAGCTATGTGTAGTATCGAACTTTACCAACATGGTAATGCTCCTATAACTTCAGCTGCCACTGCCTCCCAATTGTTCTGAGATTAGTGCAGCCATGTTGTAAACAGCAAAT
The DNA here is from genome assembly GCF_001660625.3 of Ictalurus punctatus. NCBI lineage: Eukaryota > Metazoa > Chordata > Actinopteri > Siluriformes > Ictaluridae > Ictalurus > Ictalurus punctatus. The sequence continues at coordinate 18,212,661 of NC_030426.2, read as the reverse complement.
GACTGAATGCAACACTAATTTGTCTGGCGAACGTGCACAATAACACGTCAATCAACTGTTGAGCCAAAGAGAAGTCCCAAAGAGAGATTGACAAGCAGACATCAGTCTATTCAATAGGCGACAGGCTCCAAAATCTGAACAGGGCCACTGCAGTGACTGGACTATATAGCTATAGTGGGTTGTAAAATGAAAGGAAACTCGCAAAACAACGAGATGAAGAAGAACTACTCTCCTAAGAGCTCAAGTGAGCCCCAGGCCACCCATCACACCCTCTGTGAGGCCAGATTGCCTGGATAATGAGCTGCAGTGATGGGTCAACATTCTTGATTTAAAGTATCCAACTCAAGTACACCAATGTTACTGGGGTAAATCTTGGTTAAATCATGTACATGCCATGGAATCCCTCTCCAAAAGATGACACATGATTCTGATCAGGAAAGTACAAGTTAGTATGAGAGATTGTAGTTGGTACTGTACGGACCACTGAGGACAGCAAATCACCCTATTTTCTACTGTTTCTTTCTGACATTTGCTGGGTTTGCAACTTTGGAAAAGTTAACCATTATAAAGCCATGAATTTGTGTCTGCTAAATAGATAAGAAATATATTCGGTTTCAGAGCATACTATATTTTATTAATACTTCACCTTGAGCAGCTTAGGAGGGCTGTTTCAATTGGCATCACTATGCCACACTGATGCCAAAGCACACTAAAGACATCAAGTAGAAAGGAGCTCAAAGTGTATTGTTAAATCAAAGCAAAGCACAGGTTTCTAACATACAAGTTCTAATATGTTATCATTCCTGTAGTAGTAAATTCACAAGAAAAATTTCTCTGGTGGATTTTCTACATGAACAAATAAAAATATGTATTCGTAAATATGGTGATGTTTTCAGTGAGAAGACATTTATTTACCATTTTTGGATATTTATAAGTCATAACAGCGCATTCACAAGTACAAATGGATCAAATAAATGTATTGTTCTTAATAATGAAAGAAAAAACTATAATCACTGGCAAATAAAACACTTTATTGGAAAAATAATCAATTTCAGGGTGGTAATAGTAACTCCGCTTCACATAAGGGCTGCATCATGCAAACATGTCTCTGACCTCAAGTGTTTTAATTCCTTGATTTCATTCAAAAAAAATAAAAAAAATTAACCCAACAATGAACTCTGAGATCCTGAGCTTTTTAACTGGACATTATGGTTTATGACTGAAACATACTTCCAGCCATTTTTCAGGTCAAAATCCTCAACATGTAAAACCTCTTAAAGAAATGAATTGCACATTTTGAACCCTTACTTAGATGTGACAGAGCTACGCACACCCCTTCCTCTAACTGTACCCTTTTGCTTCTGTGTTCAATGGAAGACAACGTTCTTTAAAAATTAGGAGGAAAAATAAAATCCATGCTGCAGCAGTTTGTGTCAGCCTATGAAAACCTAGGCTTACAAACAGAAAACTGTGTGTGCAGAATTAAAATAGATTTGGGCCCCCCCCCGAAGAAACATGCCCTCACCTGATCCGCACTGTCAGTTTGAAAACAGACGATTTGGCTTTCATGCACTACAGTAGAAATTTTCATCTTAAGACACACACACACACACACACACAGCTCTACCACTGTTTTAGTGAGAACTAAACACTTAATACAACATACTAATTTAATTATAATAATAATGATGATGACGATGATGATGTTCTGCATTCAAAAAACTAGCCATGAAAGTTCAATGATGTATAAATATAGTGATTGAGGAGGTCATGAATAGGCCATCCATCCATCCATCCATCCCTCCATCCACTTTCTGTACCACATATCCTACACGGGGTCGCACGGAGCCTGGAGCCTATCCCTGGGAACTCGGGGCACAAGACAGGGGACACCCTGGACAGGGTGCGAACCCATCACAGGGCATACATTCACACACTATGGACAATTTAGAAATGCCAAATCAGCCTACAACACATGTCTTTGGACTTGGAGAGGAAACCGGCGTATCTGGAGGAAGCCCCCAAACACGAGGGAGTACATGCAAACTCCACTTACAGGACAGAGTTGGAAATCTAACCCCCAAACCTGGATGTTCGAGACAAACATACTAACCGCTAAGCCACTAAGCCCCCCAATTTTCACTTGTTAGCATCTAATTTTTTTGCAGAGTGATCATCCTGACCAGCCTCATTAACTCCAGAAGAGTGAAATATGGCATTCGTGTGATCTAAGCTTTAACTAGGCATGTCAAGGGTTCCCTCAATGAGTCATCATAAACTGCTTGGCATGTTTTAATCACAATATGAACCCAACATATAATATTTTGCCCATATTGTTCAGCATTGGTTTTAAGCTGATAGTGAGTGAATGTGATTTATGGTGGTTTCTTTATGAAAGGGGCACTCGTTCAACCAATTCCTCACCCCTTATGTCCTCGTGTGTGCTCGCTCTGGGCAGCATGATGTTCAGCAGCATCTTATACATCTGTGGGATCTCCCTTGAGCAAAGAAGCCATGGAGCAAAGAGTTCAACAAATTATCAGCGTAATGCATTATGTACAATTAATGAATGATGGTTGGATGAGATCAATGGGCTATAAAATTTGGCTACTGTTTATACACGTTGCCTAATCAAATACAGCAAACTGAATGCTAAAAATGTAATCTGCCAATAAAGCAATGCTCATTGATATTTTACTACATTATCATCAGCTGAACAATGTAGGTGTCTTTTTATCAGGCATCATTTCAGTTGCCATGAGTTTCTCACTTCACAGGAAATTAAACACTATCTAGTTTTACTGAACCATCTCTGGTAGTCTTATCTCCTCACCCTGCCAGATAAGCAGCCATTGCTAAATTAGCAACTTTTCCAACAATTACTTCTGAGGAGAAAAAAAAAAAAGAAGAAGAAGAGTAAATGCTGAATACCGTTTTCCCATTTTAATTCATCTAGTAATTTAATCACTTAATTACAAATCTCGGACATGGAAAACTACTTTGAATTATCAGATTCCTCACCAGCCCAGAGAACAATACTTACATTCTTTAAAGAAGGTTTTATCTGAAGCAAAGCATGTTTAAATGAAACCTCAAACATTAATTCAACATTTTGCCTATTTCTATATAGGTCACAAAGATCAATATTAAAAACATCTTGCCTACATTTTTCAATTCAATTTTATTTGTATAGCGCTTTTTACAATGGACATTGTCTCAAAGCAGCTTTACAGAAACACATAAAGACAGGATAAGGATTTTAAGCGTGTGAATTTATCCCCATTGAGCAAGCCGGTGGCGACGGTGGCGAGGAAAAACTCCCTAAGATGATATGAGGAAGAAACTTTGAGGGAACCCGTCCTCATCTGGGTAACAACGGATAGTGTGAAAGTAAAAGAAAGTTCATTATGGTTTTAACATGAAGACTGTTTTGTTGAACTAGTCCACTGTAAACTAAATGAGACCTGAGTGTGAAACTACATGTGGTAATTGCAGTCCATAGCAGCAACCGTAGTCCCAGCAACCACAGCGAGAATGTCCATGTGGAATTGAGGTTCGAAACTATTTCATGGTACTTCAAGCGGTACGGTCCTAATCAATCTCCAGGCTGTAGCCTCCAGTTGATGAGAGCTCCATCCGGACTTAGGGCATCTGAACGGATCAGGCATGTCCGGAGTGCAGAAAGGGTCAGGATCACTGGCATCTCCATAAAATCTCCAGGATCTCCAGAGTATCCGAAGCAAACTTAACCTCGCAGGCCTGACATTCTATGCCAAGAAGTGTGTGTGGTGGAAAAGATGGAAACAGAGCACCTGGGTAATAGCAAGATCAGGGCACAGGTGGACAAAATCGAGGCAATATTGTGTTGTGTTATATTTTCGTTTCATTCTGCAATTTGTTACTGAGCCATTTACCACCCTCAATACCGAGGATGGCAGCAATCCAATGAAGGGGACTGTATGTGACCATTACTGCATAGATAGAAAGTACCTCAGTACCTCCTTTTGCTACAATATCAACAAAAATTCAGCCAATTAACCAGTAAAAATTAGTACATAAAAATGACATGCATGGTGGCTCGCTGGTGTGTAGCCTCACAGCTCCAGCATCCCAAATCCCATCCTAAGCTTGCTGTGTCTGCACTTTTGAGTTCTCTTCTTTCCTCCTGCCTCCCACAAACATGCAGGTTGGTGGACTGGCCACTCTAACCTGCTCGTATGTGTGAATGAGTATGAATGTACCGGTATTGCTGCGATAGGCTCTGATAATGTGGTTACTGAAGATGTATAAAAAAATTGTTTTAAAAATTACAATGCACTAAAAGCTGAAAACAGTTAATTATATAAATAGTACTTAACATACAGTGGGAGCAACACTAGATTTGGCTAATCATCAAATGAAGCTAGTTCTGATGGAGCTAGACTCTTCTATGGCCCTATGACAAAGCATCACCATTCAGCATCGGCTCCTCATCAGCATCATCTGTAAAGCCTGCCTGGAAGCTGAGGGTAGTGACTACCTGACCTTCATGGACAACTCTCCCAGTTCTCAGACCTTACCTGTCAGAGTAAATATCTCAACTTCTAGTGCAAGCACATGAGTTTTTATGACTACATTATAGCCACACAATCACTTCCAGACTGTTTCTGAGAACCTCTTATTTTCTGTATGCTCTGTCTTGCTTTAAGCTGTAAGTAATGCAAAAAGTTCCTCATCTTTTTTGTGTGTTTAAATTGTACTACCTACACTTCCTTTATCTTGTAACTGTAATTGCACTTATATTTCCTCTGCGCCTTTCTGAATGATGATGTTACCCAGAGTTGTACATTGCACAATATTGCAATTCTCTCCTTCTCGCTATATACTGCTGATTTGAAGGTGCGTGCTATTTAGCTTGTAGCTTTTTTCACCTAAATTTCCTCTCCCTTAACTCCTACAATTATCTTGCACTATTCCTAAAACAGAAACACATTCATAAAGCGCTTGCTGTGAAGCATACTCATTAGCGATGTATGTCTAGACTGTGCCTTTCTTACCTGTAAGTCCCTTTGCCATTACTGCCAATCAATAAATTTAAATGGTATAAACAAAAATTCTGCCACCTAAAGACAACTGGAATACAGGATCGGCTGTGTCATTGGTCTGTGTCATTGAGAAATGTCTGGAGTCTCATATGGAGGAAGAATGACATAATTCCCTTGTCCTTCCTCATGACAGTTCGGTATCTCACACTTCAGAGCTAAACACTTAAACACAATGCTAGTGGTTAAGGCTCTGGGTTACTGATCAGTACTGTACATTGGGGGTTCAAGCCCTAGCTCTGTCATACTGCCACGGTTGAGGCCCTGAGCAAGGCTCTTAACCCTATCTGCTTCAGGGGTGCCATATCATAGTTGACCATGTGCTCTGACTCTTTGTTCCTAACAACTGGGTTATGTAAAGAAAGAATTTGACTACACTGTAATGCGTATGTGACTAATAAACGCTTATTCTTCTATAACTCAGAAGTCACACAAGTGTACATTAACACTAAATGGAAAATAACTCATCTGCACTCATTCTCTTTTATTTGAAGTAGCTTTGTATGCCATATTTTTCATTTTCATCTCAGATTTTTGTTTTCATTTCATTCTCTTCATATGACTATATTAACCCTAGTTTGGACAGACGTGCTAATATCTGCTTCTACACTAAAAACTAAATTAGATGAAACGGCAAGATGACATTTAAATAAGTAATCCAAGATGGGATTACTTTCAATCCACAGAACGTCGACAAAAGCACTTCTTTCTGCTCGTTTCTCACATGAAGATCCAGCATTAGGAAGCTGCCAACTTTCACAGATGTGCAGCAGCAGTAAACAGCGGCCAGGGTCAATCGCATGACTCAAAGTATGATGGAAATATAACAAGCTTGCAACTTGAATCTTTGTGCAAACATTGCACTTCAGCCATGTTTATCCTATTCCAGTTACATACCCTAACATACTGAGTGTAACAAGCAGAGCCTCACCTTTTTTCTTTCTGCAGTTATTCAGAAGAAACCAACTGCTCTGCAGCAGTGTGATTCATCCAGGAAATACTGGCACATGGAAAGTTCCAGCTCAATGTTTTACTAGTTGCTGTCTAAAAAAGAGGCATGTGCTAAACATGCCCACATGTCAGGCAGGGGTAATAAAGAAACTGGTGGATGAGAGAAAGACCTAACCAACAACTCATCAAGACCGAATAAACAACATGTACAACTCTACTGTATATCATACTCCAATCATCACAGTGGACATTAATGGATTAATCCTGTGACAGTCAGACGTCAGGCAGAAAGTCAGAGAAAATTAAACTCCTAAATGAGAAATATCACAAATGACCTCATGCTCAGCAGAAAGCAGGTCTATAAAGCACTGCTAACTCTGAGAGCAGCCAGCAGAGACGTGCAGTAACACACTACTGTGTCTTCGCTCTGCCAGTCTGGAGGGATTACCAGCAGCTGCTCCGCAGCTCATTATGGAGAAACGACGAGAAGAAAAGAGCAGCTTGCATAGTCGGATACAGGCAGGCAAGGATTTAAATCTTAATGGGCTGACACTGGCAGATTAGACAGCATAAGAGTTTATTTCAATTAATATCCAACATGTCTTTTATTGCTGGTCAAGTCACTTGATTTTGGAGACTTGACAGAATGCCAAATACAACATCACATTCTACTGTTAAAGATTGTGACTTATACAGTTTTGGCAACCAGCACAATGCCATCATGTGGATTAAAAGTAGTGTTGTGTCACAGTAAAATCAGTGAGTTTCTTCTTCAGAGAGAATGAAAAAGGTGAATTCTGCTACAAATAATTAAGTAAGTCCACATATACTGTATTCTGGATTCACCAGTGGGGTGAAGGATTTTTTCAGATGTTTATACAGACATTTGATTAACGACGGATGTCGCAAAACTATAAAAATGGTACTTTACCTGTAACTTTTCAAATTTGCAGCAGTAACTGAGGTGAAAGACATTTATGGAAGGAGTCTCCAGTGTTAGCACTTACAGCCAGTATGGTTTCCACCACAGGACAGTCTTCAAGACATGTCTCAGTAACATGACAAGATGAGTTTTTAGTCTTATTAACTTCATTAAAAAAAAAAAGAAAAAGTCGTTAACGAGGAAATTACTGTTTTCAGTTGCTATTACAAGTGACAACAGGATCTAGAAGTATCACGACATTATAATATAACTATAACTGTAACTGATGTAAAAAAATAAAAAAAATAAAAAAAGTATGGCATTTCATTCTTTAATAAATGACACGGTATAAGAGGAATAAAACACTTTAGGACATGACTGGTGTAGGAAAATAAAAATTTGCTTTGTGAAGGTCCTATCCCACTACCCTATTAATGATTATCTTCTAATAACAGCACATTTTGTTCCATATATATTAACTACTTCTAACTACACAGTTATCGAGAGGCCAGATTCCCTGCCTATTTACTGTTTACAAGTTATGTTTTAACTGTAACTACATAAAAAATGTCAAAAAAATTAAAACATCAAACATCAGCGGGAATCTGCTCATATCCCTTAATTTTACTTACTGCAACAGTGGAGTGTATCAATGTTAAAAGTTTCACAATACTGAACACAGCAATCAAAAATAAGTTACAGGCAATTACAACTCATGCAGGTTTTCTGATTCTGTAATGGAAGGGTGCAAACAGCACTCGGTACAAAATGAATGTGTGTGTGTTGAACCGAAAATATATTCAAGGTGAATTACTGATTTTCCACAAATAAGGCTAGTTCAGCTAGTGTGTCGTGTAACCTGTTGGCTGGACTGGAGTAAACCAATATTGCTGATTATTCCAAACAGGTCAAGCAAAAGACTAGAAGCTTGGGCTGGCTCGGATTTTACATAGTTAAATGATGAACTGGGCTAAAATGAAAAGTTTCCTCATCTGTTACGCTTCCAAACCCTGGGCAAGAAATGCTAGTACTCCTTTACAAAGCAGCATGTCTAAGCTAAATCAGTGCCGCTCCAAGATGAATGAGATTCGCCTGAAGACCCACTGACAGCGAGAAAATGCAAAAGATGCAGTAAAAATGTATACAGCTAGAACAGCTGTGTCAGGAACAATAATCATCATTGGAGGATTTCAGGAACCCTGAAATTAGACTTTACTCACTTTCTCAGGAATGGGCAAATCAGTAGCCCAGAACAAGCAGATTTCATGGCTGGGTTATTCGTTTTATTCAAAGTTGCCCGACAGTCACGTAGGCTTAACAAGCAGGGAAAAAAAAAATCCTGATTAACTTTCCCAAAACAAAAAAGTTTTTGGTATTTAGGTTTAAAATTTAACACGGATGATACGCGGTCTTTTTAGAAACAGGAAAACGCAAACAAAAGCCAAGCAAACTAAGTCCAGAACTAAACGGTCATACAAGCCATTTGTTGCTCTTAGTCTGTATTAATGCACTTAGCTAGCTAACTAGCTCTCCTTTATTACATTATGTTAGCCAGGTCAGTTTTCCAAAAATCAAAAAAATGGATTTGGAATCACACTGGAGCTTCCATTTACCCAGTGGGTGAGTGAATGAATTTATAAATCGTCCAACACCATTGCTTTTTTCTAGAAATCAGAAACTTAACTTTTACAGACACTCAGCTGGAGGACTGTAACTTTGGCTCACACACACACACACACACACACACACACACGCACACACACACACACACACACACTCTGTTGTCTGATATGCACTAATAAACCACAAATCATAAGACAGGACAACAACTAACAACCTGCCTTTAGCCCGGTACTACAGTAGAAGAAATTGAAATGAAATAGATATGTGGTTTAATATGTACGCTCACTGGCCACTTTAATAGAAACACCTGTATACCTGAATATTTGCACAATTATCCACTAATCCACCAGTTGCATTGCATAAAAACATGCAGATGCTGGTCAAGAGCTTCACTTAATGTTCACATCAAACATCAGAATGGGGGAAAAATGTGATCTCAGTGACTTTGACTGTGGCATGGCTTCTGGTGCTTTCCTAAGATTTTCAGACTTGACACAGTATGGTCTTTTTTAAAAAAAAAAAAAAAAAAAAAAAAAAAAAAAAAAAAAAAAAAAAAAGGTCAGAAGAGAATGGTCAAACTGGTCCAAGCTGGTAATGGTAAAATAAATAAGCGCTCTTTACAACCGTGAAAAAGGTTAGACGTGACCTGTTGTGCGTTCTGAGATTGACTAATTACACAAATGAGCAGTTCTACAGGTGTTCCTATAAAAATGGCCAGTGAGTGGACATGCACCCACTCAGAAACCTTACCTAGATTTCCCATACATCATTTCCATGTCCTCATATTGTGTGAAGACGAAATATGATATCCTTTATGATGAGCTCATGCTGAAAGGTTAACGCTTGCTGAAGGTCATTAGAGAAGAATGGCTGTATCCCATTTAATAATGAGGAAGCCCCTCCTCAGTTCATACGGTCTGAATATAAAGAAAGCTACAGCAGTTCCATAAAGCAATACTGTAGATAGCAAATAGGAAAACTGTCACATACACAAAGATTGTCCTGATAGGGCAGGACGAGTAATTTACTATAATCATGATCATGACTTCCACCATTCTTCAGCATTAGATAATTATCTTATACATATATTTCACCACTATCTGACAAACTGTGGTGACATACATATTTGCATATTCATTTATTTATTCAGAGCTTTACTGTGTTTAGATTGAGCAAGAGACACTCCATTACTACTAGTCTTATATCGTTATTATTCAGATATTATGTATTGGAATGAATGCTGAATTGAATGAAATCACATTTTTGGATGTATAATAATAAATAAATGTGGTTTCAATGTTGAGGAAAACAATTATGATTATCATTTTAGAAACGATCGTATCCCTAATGGCGGGATCTGGTCTCTGTTAGTCGAGCTGCTTGCATCTTATCGCAAATCAATTTATTTCATTCATAATGCTGCCGAGAAATCACTTAATGTTGAGATCTGCACTCATATATGCCAAGATCTTAAGGTGATTTATCAATTCTAACTGTTTTTAGTTAACACTGTGCCTAAAATTTCACTTTTTATAGCTTTTTATTGCAGTGTATATAATAACATTTAGCAGAGTTTGATCACTTTTGTAACTATTTTGATATTTCATAAAGCCACAGTTTTATTGTTAACAGATCATATGAAGCATCTTAAGCAAACTCTCATGAGTCAGAATACCTTGGAATTCTGTGCCCTTTAATTGTTTTGTTTTTTTAATTACTTTAATCCACAGAAATTTAAGGCAAACAGCAGTCCGCTGTAGCCATGTTCCTCAAGAGCAATTGATTGAATTGAATAATGCCTGCAGATCTGCATAAAGACAGGCAGGATGAAGTCGGGAATATCAGACAGAGATGATAAAAAGCAAGACAACCGTCTCCATATGCAATTTGTGCAAAGAACTAATTCAGACACAGGCTGGGATCCCCAGAGGACTAGGCAGTTATGTAACTACAGTAACTTGCCCTCATCTTTTGAACAAGCTAGGCAGACTACAACAAAGACGACACATATACTATTAAAAGTCCTATCATGTCATGACATTTCACACATGACTTCTGGCAAACATGGCTGTATGAGAGGACCAAAAAAAAAAAAAAACACACACATCAATAGGATATTTTCACCAAAACAAGTAGGACTTCTGTCCCAGAGCAATAGTTGAAAGAAAGACAGAAATGAAACACATATATGCATGCTTTACTCCAGGCATCAAGTGTTGCAGAGTGCCTCGAGCATAGCTGATGGAAAGAGAACAGTGCTACAGGCTGTCACATCTGTCAGAAATCATCTGAAGCTTTGCATTTTGCCATAAGGATGTTCAAGACATGGAGGCAGAGGTTTAGTGCTGGGAGTTTACTCCTCTACTAAAATATTAAACACTACTAAGAATAATCTGAACGTGCTCATTTCAAAGCCTTGAAAGATTTATTCTGTCACCTCAGTGATCCTGAGTATGACAGAATAATTACCAAGTCTAACTTCAGAAAGGAAAGGAATTAACCCAGCCTGCTTTATGACAGATTTATTAACAGAGTTGACTCAGCTTCAGGGGGAAAAAAATAAATAAATAAAAAAAGAGAGAGACACTGCTTTTTCTTCCCTACCTTGCATCCGAACATGAGCGAGATGGTGCTGTTGGTGCATGCTACTTTGCAGTGGCACAACATTGGCGAAACGCAATCCAAGTTCTTGATGCTGGGAGACATGCTCTCCGTGCCCGGGCTACTTCGATCGGTCAGCGATCGAACAGGTCCCTGGCGTGTGCTTCCTCACACGCTGCCCGCTGACTGATCCTGGCACGCACCCTCATCTCTCGGCTCAGTGCGTGCCTGCCTCCGTGCGCTCAGTGGACTCGCGGAGAGAGTGGCTGAGCGGGGAGCTCCGGAGCAGCCATGCTGCCTGTGGAGAGCCCTGCGCTGGGAGGGCTGATGATGGAAACAGGAGGGGAGAAGGAGGATTAGAGGTGAGGTGAGGCTGAGTGGGACGATCCGCTTCAGTGCTGAATGCAAAGATCAGCCTCTGCCATGCTTTACTCTTAGCTGAGAGATGGAGGGATTGCACCTCTCCTGCCACTGACTGCCCAAACAAGGCACAGGCAGAAAAAATATACAGGCAGAGAAAAAGAGAGAGATGAAAGAGGAGGGGCAAGCTGATGCATCGTGGGGCTTAACAGTGAGAATTCAAACAGATTCTGAAGTCTTTGATTGGACAGCCCAAGAGGAAAACTGGAGTATTCCTGGTTGACCCGCTGGGTATGACTATTTACCTGCTTTAAATTTCAAGGATAGTAAACAAAAGAGGACATTACAAATATTAGTTGAGTGCTTGAAAAGTTTGGCTGTGACCTCCGGCATAGGCTAATAAATCCACCCGACTGCTGATGTGAGGAAAGAAGCAGCCGAGACAGAGAATTTAAACCTCTGGGGAATCGGTGCAAAAGGTGACAGCATTAATTTATAATTTATAGGAGCGATAGTGTGCCTTCAGCTTTCTGCAGAGTCAGGAGACTCGAGGACTGTAAGCTCTGTAGCACAATGTACAGAGGTGAAGTGAACAGAATGAGCTTTAACAGAAAAATCTGCTGATGGAGCAAGTTTCACTGAAGGAAAAAAAAAAATCTCATCCTCAACATTCAGTTATGTTTGTGTACAGGCAGCACAGATGAAGAAATTCTTTTAATGACCTGAGATTATGCAAGAAGACACACCAAGCCCTATAAATGCAGATGTTTTATAGTCCTGGTATACAGTTGGGTTTGAGGTCAAAAGATGTATATGAGACGACAGAATTTCAGCTTTCATTTACTAATATGTAAATCGATCATGTTTTGAACAACTTAGACATGACACCTTTGGTGGCAGACCACCCAGTTTTTAGGTGAGCAAAAATATTGGAATAGATAGCCTTAACGTAAAGAACGCTTAATATTTGGTTGCGTATTCCTTTCTTGCAATACATGGATCAGGCTGCTGACCCACTGACATCACCAAACTGTTGCATTCTTCTTGCTTTTCCAGGCTTGTACTGCAATGCTTGCACAGCGTCTTACAGTTGATTGTTTTTTTTATTTTATTTTAGCTCTTTTTTTTTGGGGGGGGGGGGGGGGGGGGGGGCATGACTGATGTGGGTAATGCTGATAATCAAACTGATAACTTATTTAGCATTGTACTTTTGAAATAGTCTGCAGAAATATTTTTCCACTTGACAGCGTGTGAAAAATTTCTTACCCGCCTGCTACCTGGGTTTTTTGATTGTTGCCGCCGAAATTGCGATTGCACGAAATTGTTTTTCGTAGTGATGTCTGTTGGTAAATGAGCCCTTTTAACTGTACTCATGTTCGATGCATGTGAATGTGAAGAAGGCTTTGACTGTATGTCTGCTGTGATGATGTCACATGATACGTCTTGTGCCAAATAATCTTGAAATTTGCAAGCTCCTCTGAATATCGCAGAGTTTGCTTGATTTTTACGTTGATAAGGAGTCTTTATTGACCACATATACATATGCACAGTGAAATTCTTTACTTCGCATACCCCAGCAAGTCAGGAAGCTGGGGTATGACCGCAGGGTCAGCCATTATACAGCGCCCCTGGAGCAGAGAGGGTTAAGGGTCCATCAGTGGCAGCTTGACAGTGCTGAGGCTTGAACCTCCGACTTTCCGATCAGTAACCCAGAGCCTTAACCGACTGCCCCAATGCTGAAGGGACAATCCTGAAGGGACTGTTTATAAAGTTCTATCTGGGTTAAGAAGAATGAGAGATAGAACCATATAATACAAAGTTCATGAAATGTGTCAGAATGAATGGAACATTTACATTTTTTCCACTCCTCAGGCTCAAGCGTAGCAAAGTAACGATCATGTTGACTCAGTAGTGGGCCTCAAGCGAGAACTAATAATCACAGGATTATTTTGAAATGCAGGAATTCGCTTCATGTAAACTAACAGCGCTGCCCCTTAGGAGTACCCACAAGCCTTTGGGCAAGCGGTTCATGCTAAATAATAACTTTGGCCACTCATTGAGATCCTGGCCATGATCTCCATGCAGTACCACTGAGCTGCTATTGTAGAAATATTGCAGAAAGTCTGACTTGACATACATACAGGCATTTTCTTCTGCTTTCTGCAAGTCAAGTTAAAATTCTTATGACTGAGTAATAAGAAATACTTTCCATCTGTCCCCATGACACACCTGAGAAATAATCTGTTAAAAACAGAAATGAAACGCATGAGAATGAATAGCCAAACACGGTATTTCTCAGGATATAGTTCAAAATACTACAGTGTAACTGAAAGTCACATACAGTTGATGAAACATGGCCCACATACCCGGTGTACTAATTTTGTAAAAGTTTGTGCAGGAACATGTTGTACTTTATGAAACATCCATAACCCTTGCAGCTGTTCACTTCTGCAATATTGTTTTTGTGCAGCCTTTCTACAGTGAACAATGAATTCTCCTGTGCGAGTGTGTGTGTGTGTGTGTGTGTGTGCGCTGATGCTAATCACTCTGAGGAACAGCTGAAGGAGCATGCAGTGACTTTATCTAGATCATAAAGTGCTGAATTCTCATGATGCCATTAGAAATTCAGAGATTCAGCGACATGCGAGACAAAAAGGAACCGCACATGTACTGAAACCCTCTCTTGTGGGACTGATATTTCCATTCATTGTGTTGTTTTGTTTTATTTGCTCTTGGTTCGCTTCTGCAATTCTATAACTGGGTCTTTTCTGATATCATGAGATGATTTTTTTTAAATCTATATTTATATGAAGCAACTAATAAAGAGAAAAGAGTAAGAACATTTCTTAAGGTCATGCATTATATATTTTGAGCTTTCAGGCATTAAAACACAGTGACAGACTCCATTTGTAATGGACAACAAAACCTTTGATTACTGATATTGGGTCAATTTATCCCTGCACGGATTATGCCAACATATAAACATTCCGAGTTTAAAACAAAGCGTGCCATCGTTACACTAAGAAATATTCAATTCAGAGTAATTTCAATTTCATTCATTCAGTGGGGTGAACTCAAAAGAACACTGGGCACGAGCCAGGGATATACACACACACACACACACACACACACACACACACACACACTCATCCACAACTAGGGCAGCTTTACAGATACCAATCCACCACATATCATTTTCAGAGGTGAGAAGAATCTGGAGAACCCAGAGAAAACCCATGCAGACATGGGAAGAACGTCTGAAACACCAGATTAACCCAAGCTCAGAATCAGTCTCCAGTGGATAGGACACATCTACAAACGTGCTTATGAATAAAAAAAAAAAGGCCCATATAATGTCAATAACTACAATATAATCCTAACATCTCCAATATAGAGAACTGCAACAAAAACCCGTAAAGAATTTATAAACCCGAGTATTTTCTGAGTGAGGCTCAGAATGCTAACTAGTTATTTTAATATTTCATATGAACCGACCCATGGGAATTCTTACAGACTTGCAACCACGTGACTGTGCTGATTCACTACGGCCTTGAGACTGAGCATCTTCCACAAGATAAACAGCACTGCGGTCGAACATATCAGGCTCGCTCGGCTGAAGAACGTCAAATGTTCAATCCGATTTTTATTATTTTCCAACGAAATTATGCATACTTACACACAGTATGGAATATGGGCATACTTCCATTTTGTTAACACCTTCAAACTAAAGTCTAACAAAGATATAGTTGCTTTGATGGAGTGAAGTGCTCAAAGTGGGCCGGTTTTTCACACTTCATCGGCAAAAAGCCCAACGAATTCAGTGTGCCAGTTTTAGGTAGGGCTGGGTGATATATCGATATAATATCTATATCATGATAAATAATAATACAACACAATTTTCGGAGATATAGTTCGTATGGTGATCAATTTTTAAAAATGTTTTTAATAATTTAAACAAAAAATGTTTAACAAATTAAAGTTTACTGAATGGACGCAGTTGATTTGACGTAATTTAATAAAAAAAAGAAAAAAAAAGAAAAAAAAAGATGATCTTTGTCTTTGCAGGCATTAAAGAAAAGAACCATCAAAGACTGTTTAACGTTTGTTTATTTTGCTACTGTTTTGGGGACAGTTTCTTAGCTAAATTATATGTCGCGGTGCTCGTTGTATATCGTAAAAATGCCCTCAAGTATCGAGATATGACATTTTCGTCATATCGCCCAGCCCCAGCTTTAGGTGTAACTCTATTAAACGGAGTAATAGATATTTTTGATGCACAGTCTAAATGACAAGTTGCATAATGGTTCCTAAACATATTAGGCACTTACGTTTGCTGGAAGCTCAAGTACCAACTGCTCTCACGTCCTAACCGTAAAGTTCAGCTAAATACTGTCCTTGTAAAAAAAATGCACAATAATGTGATCTTATACAGTGACGCCAGCAACATAGTCATTACAGTAGTATTAGCTACTGTGAAAATTGTAGTATTGTTGTACTTGTAACTGTAGCATTGTTGTACTTCTGCTGTAATCGTAAAGTCTGTCCGACGATTTTCCCAGGAGTGCTTGTTAACAAGTGCTTGTTGGTGCAGGTGGTCATGTGACATGATGGTGTGGTGCAGTGGCTGCTGGGAACTGTAGTCCCGAGTTCCTTCTCTGATTTTACATGACACCTACTCACAATACGCTCATACTGAACATCCTTTCATTAAATTTAATACTATTTGTGTTTACTCTTCTTCAACTGTACATTATAATGATTAAATAAATATAATCCCACTTTTCGGTGTCATCTTCCCCTTTGAGTCTGGTTCCTCTCGAGGTTTCTTGCTCATGTGGTCTCAGGGAGTTTTTCTTTGCCAATGTTGCCTCTGCTTTATTCATTAACTGTACATATAGCTTTCTGTAAGGCTGCCTTGCAAAAAAAAAAAATGTCTATTGTTAGAAGAAGCACTTAAATAAAATTGAAGTAAATTAATTTGAACAGTATTGTACCATTCTGAGTTATTTGGCACAACCCCTACCACATGCAACCACATGTAACCCAGAATATAAACGGTCACCACCTCTACTGTTCTGCTTTGGTCAGTGACTATGTTTACATGCACATCAAATACCATTTAAAGTTTACATGCGTACAGGTGTTGGAATATTCCTGTATACATGGTTGTTGTAAGTATGACGATCTACACACGCGCTTTGCCTTTCCTGCTGTTCAAGGAGATTCAAGATGCTGTCATTGGTTATAGAGTATGCTCAGTTAGTAGTTTTATTACTACTTTTTCACACTAATTTAATTAGGACTTTAACGCTTCTCACCATGAAAAATGCTCGACAACACCGCTTCGAAATGGAAAGGGTCGGGTAAGCAAAGCAGCTTTAAGCATCTGTTAGCGCCCACAATTCCTTGCGAAGTGAGCAATCTCCTTTCAGTGGATTTTACTGAATAAGGTGTTTACATGCAACAAATTTCTAAATTAAAACAGGCATATTCCAGCGGTAGGAATCAGAATATCATCTTAATCTGAATCGGTCAATTGTATCGCGGCGTTTACATGACTCGATATTAATTATAATATAGCCAAATTCTGATTAATATCAGAATATCGATTTGCATGTAAACATAATCAGTGACTAGCCAGAAGCAGGAGTTAGGGGCTTTGCTATTTACAAGCAGATGTATATGTATATTTACTTACTCAGGTATATACAAGTATTTAAGTATACTTAAGACAGAGAGACAGAAAGGGAGAGTGCGAGAAGGAGGGGGAAATAAGGGGCGGTACTTTTCCATGGCTTACTTCAATAATATACGTACCAGACACACAGAGACCAATGCAAAATATACTAAAGAGGCACAGAACCTTCAAGAAAAAAACAACAACAAAAAAATGCACAATGTAACACTGGAAACCATTTGTAACAATCCACTGGTCTGGTTATTAACCTCAAGGGTAGACCATCTGCTAGTGGAGAGCAAAAAAAGGCTTCACAACAGCATGAAGCTCTATGGGGAGGATTTAGCATTAGAAAGCAATCTGAAAACAATTTGCAAGGGCAGAACGTCCCAACTGCTCTGCTGCGTGCTATGCCTTTTTAGGGCCTGGAAAACCTAGTTTCTGTGAATTTAGCCTAAATAACATGCAAAGCCTGTGCTGCACAGATTAAAGCCGTTCTGTATACTTAGAAACAAATATAATCTGCTATACAGTCTACTAAAAATACATTGCAGTGTCATTGGATCATGGTTGAGTGAACGTGTTTAGCTTCCACCAGATTAGCATTTGACTGCGTGTCTGGAGGGTGTCGGAGCCCTTTCAGGCACTCATTAAGATTGACAGCTCATCCTGCTGCTTATGGCCTTTTAATCACAGTTAGGCCTGTTCACACTCAGATGATGGAACTCATTCATATACATCCTCTATAGCAGTGATTTTGCACTAAAATCTCATATAAAAAGATAGTATTTAATAACTTTCTGTAAGAATTGTTCAAGTCAATAAAGCTACCTGTGTTAAGGGTTCTAAGTCATGTATAACATTATTTGCCCTGTTTTCTGAAGAGTTGACTGCACACTTTCTTCTAGAGATGTGCATCAGGACTGCGATCCCATGGGACCCAATAAAAGAAAGAAAGAAAAAAAAAATCATTGGAGGAGGTGATTTTTGATTTTTGAGACAGACAGAGCGAGTGGTCAGGAATAAAGCTAGCAGGAGTATACTTCATACTCACGCGGCTTTTAAGCAGCTCTAAGCGTTTACGGTGTTTCTTTGTTCATTATTAGTAACTACTATATCCTGGTTAGTGTCACTGTTGTTTAAATGACTAATTTGCTGATTTTTTGTAAAAACGGAAGCAACCATGTTTAGTATCAACTGCAGGAGCGAGCAGAGACAGGATTCCAGGCAGATAAAAAAAAATATTTAAAAAAAAAAATCCCACTCTAATCAATATGTGGTCACCTGTGAAGCCACACTGTAGTGGTGTATGCCTATTTTAGCTGATTACCTCGTTGGTTATTGTGTCAACAGCATTTTTAACAGTTCCGTGCGTTCCAATACGTTGTAATGTAGTCCTGTGGGCTACGAGTTGTAAAAGGTTGGGAACATCCAGTCCAGAACTGTAAAATATTGACAAAAGTTATGACAACGATTCCGAAACAGTGCACGTGTAAGAGGTCTCCATTAAAGACTCAAAAACTTGCATTCATTTCAACATGTTTTTAAGTTTTCTAGGCAGTGGTGGCTCGATGGTTAAGGCTCTGGGTTACTGACCAGAAGGTCGGGGTTTCAAGCCCCAGCACTGCCTCTGTTGAGCAAGGCCCTCAACCCTCTCTGCTCCAGGAGTGCAAGAATTTCACTGTACAGTAATGTATTTGTGACAAGTAAAGGCTTCTTCTATATTTATTTTTTAAAAAAAATTTTAAAAAAAGGACAGCTTCAATTACTAATAAACTAGGAATCTGGAACTTCTGGGATTGGGCAGAATGCTCACTGAGCAGAATAAAACTGTGGTTTGTTAAAACATTCATTTGCATAATTATCGCTTCTGCAAAGTTCTGCTGATTAAAACCAATATAAAATGTACTCTGCTCATACTATTATCGTCTTATTTAGAGATATGCAGACATGAACACTAACCAAAGGATTTTTCTTCATATATGGTAGCAACTATTCAAGTGATAGCCTAGAAAAGGCCCTTGTATTAGGGTTGGAATGGTATAAAAAAAATACCATTAAAGTAGCATACCATTACCAATACTATGATAATTATACAACATTATATCACACACAGTATTGTAGTGACTGTTAAACTGTTTGGTTTTTTGAACCTGCTAGAATTTTTATTTTTTTTAATCTAATGTAATCGACTTGCTCTTAGCTTTCAGTAGTTTTCGCAAACCAATATAGAATTAACAACGGCTCTGTGTAAAAAATAAATAAATAAATAACCCATTTCTTATCATTGTTTTGATTTATAAACACCCTTTTTACACTTTAATACATGCTTAAACATGAAGATTCACAGAGATTGTTTTCCAAGCTTTTCTCTGCCTATGGGAACAATCCCACAGAAGAATATTGTGTGTGTGTATGTGTGTGTGTCTGTGTGTTTAATGTCATACATCACTCTCACCACACGTCTGGCTCTGACTTGCCTTTCTGACTTTATTGTCTCTCAGCAATCATGGATGTTGCATCTTGACACAGCCACACTGTTGTTCTCTGGGACAGGTCACTGTGACAGCTCTGTGATTCGAGCTAAACATGGGACACTCAATTTACCCACAATGCACTGAGAACATCCTGGAGGTGCTTTTGATGAGAAAGGAGAGGAACTCCCCTCAGTGGTCAAAATGAGAAACACACTAAAACACATCTCACACATAAATCCAAGCTGCTTGATTGAGTTGATGTGATATATTCCACATGTACCAATACCTGTCATGCTGTAGACTTCTTTCATACCTAAAGTTGGGGAGTGAAGTTTGATGTTTCTGACAGATTTGTGTACGAAATGTGCCACCGATTCTGACCCGGCACCTCAGCGCTGGCTATGAATTACTATCACAAGATTGTCAGGGCATCGTACAGCAGCTCAGGAACATTATATTATACAGTATTGAAACAGAAAACTGTTTATCGATATGTAAATATGTAAAGTTTCAACAAAAGATGGTATAAAATTATTTTTCTGTATTTGATTTATGAAATATTTGATTGACAACGCCATTTTTATGTCGTTAACTATGGAGAGTGACCGAGACAGAATAATTATAAACAAATAAAAGAAAAAAGAATTAAATAAACCAAGCACTGTTAATCAGAGATCTGTATATTCTGTCCATTCAGTTTTTTCATCCTTATCAGTAGGTGATAAGATCAAGAAGCCCAATTTATAATATGCATTAAATTCATCCTTTATAGATAAGACTGCAGCATGTTCTTAGTAGATATTATGCTATTACACAAAAATCATATTTATCTTAAAAATTAAAACAAAAAATTCAATTTGATCTAAAGTTTGTGGTAGCTGATATTTCACTATAAATGATCAAAAAATAAATAAATAAAAATTACCAGTAATGTGGTCATGTGTTTGTGTGTGTGTGTGTGTGTGTGTGTGTGTAACAACCCGTGCTATTTGCTTCGTTTGGTTGCATTTGGTTATCTATAGTATGTGCACCACCTAGTGGTAAAACTGCAAATACACCCATTCTAACTGGTGTTTCAACAGCAATACCATAAAACATCAAGTACAGTGCTGAAAAAATATTAATTAGCATAATATATCATACATGTTGCAAGTATTCTGTCAAAAATTACTGGGGTGTTTTTTCTTAAAAGGACTCTGGAATTAGACTACCTACAGAGTGCACCTATAGCATTACCCTGGTTTTCTCGACAATAAACCAGTAGGATTTTTCTATTGGCTTTTGGGTTACTGCAGAAAATAAGCTTTATGACCAACAAAAGTTTATGATTCTTACACTTTTGTTCATCAAGATAATCTTCACTGTTATGAAATCTGAAGCCTAAATTCAATCTCCAGAAGTAGTAAGATAAAGTTAAGCTATAATCGAATTACACAACGGTCACATGACTTTAGCATCCCCACCACTACACTTTATATCACTACAGTAAAAAAAAAAAAAAAAACAACACTACTACAATTGGAAAATACTATAAACTGATAAATCTACAAGTTGGAAAGCTTGAGTTGGAATAGTTTGCAAGAGCGGGAGTATAAACACAACGAGGCTGTAGTAAAGGAGTTTTGTTTAATGTCCCCGACAACCACCGTAGTCCATATAATAAATATATGGAGCTTGTGTTAACTACAGACCTTATTTCAGGCATTTAACCAAAAACCCATAAAAAAAATTAAAAAAAAAAAAAACCTGACTTCAGGACGATGGAATAGGAAGTGGAAAACTGCAAACTTGTTTCCGGGTTTTAGGACTCATAAACAAGAGGACAAAACTGAAAATATTCATTGAACATTCATCGTAGATGACATAATAGATGTCATGGTGGTTTATCCAAGTGTATCTAAATAATATGGTTTGTACATGTAAGGACATTAGGCAAATAAAGAACTTAAGATAACAGGCTTTCAACTTGAGGAAATTAAAGGACTGAAATAAAAAAAAATTAGGACAAAAATAAAAGAAAAAAAGAAAAGCATCCAGGCAGAGGCTGGTGAATCGACATTTTGAAAAGGATGAATTTCTCAGGTGCAAGAGCAGCCTTTCTGTTCATCCTAAAGCCTAAATATTTAGATTATTGAGAACAAGGACAAAGATTGTGCACTGAGCAGTTAAGGAGATGGTCCAGTCTGTTATGTGATGAATATCAGCAATTGCTGTCAAAAGAACCTTGTTTTAATTCAGGGGTGTCCAATCTCTTATCTGTAAAGGACCAAGGTGGGTACAGCTTTTCATTCCAACCAAGCAGAAGCCAACACCTGAGAGTCTATTAAAAGCCAAAATCAACTAATCAAAAAGGTGGGATTAGGTGTGGCTTTTGCTTGATTTATAGATTTAAACTAACCTTTAATGCTCATTCAGTAGAGAAATTCTGAAGGGTAGTGTCACTGAGATTAGGCCTTTGGGTGATGAGTAGTTGGATTAAGAGGTCAATTAGTCATAGGTCATCTAGATGAAGACATTAATGTTTTATTTGGAAAGACGCCTGTGTTCTCTCTGCTCTTTGGCACTTTGTTCCAGTTTTCTTCTCAGTACAGTAGATGGCAGCATTAAATCTCATTAAACAGTCATCTGAACCGGCTTTAAAAATGATCACAAACTCAAATGAAAGGAGAAATTTGATGATTTTGTTCTCAAACGTGGATGGAGAGTGATGTAAAGTAGAGGTCAATTGATAACCAAGTTGGGCGGTACCTGCCGATAACCGATAAATCAACCAGTAGTTTTTAACGTTGATACCGAATGAAAACACCACTCAAAGTAAAATATTGCTGAACTTCATTATGAAAAAAAACAGTACTGACTGTACTATCAAAATGTATTGTATTTTTAAATGACATAAACATGCAAATATTAATTACATAAATATAAATTTTATATATATACACACTATTAAAAAATATTAAGTAAATAAAAGTTATACATCCAAACTGAACCAAATATAGTAACGCTACAAACAACAAATAAAAATAGGGACATCCAAAATACCAAAAAACACTTCAAATAACAACAAAATGTGCCTGTTTTTATACAGATAGTTTTTATTCTAGAGGCCGCTCTCGTACTGTCTAATACTGTCCCTAACCCTAACCTTTTCAGCCGCTCCCGCAATGGACACAACCGGGGGAAAACGATCAGAGTGGATTTATTTTTCCGATAACTGATAGTTCCAGAAATCTGTAATCGGTGCCGATTAATCTGCAGAACTAATCAATCAGTCGACCGCTGATGTAAAGGCAGGTGTGGTGTATATTAATAAAAGTTAGTAATAAAAGCATAGCCCCTACATTCAAGCTCATTTTGTCTCACTATTTAAAAGTTTGCTTTCTGTCAGAAACTGGAGTATGGAAGTATATACACACATTAGTGCAGAGAACCAATCAGATTCTTGCCTTCAACATTCTGAAGGTCGTGGCCAGAAAAGTGGACCAAACATGTCAGAATGCACACTTCATACTCAAAACAAATCACTTTCCTCCCTCAGTAATAACTATATTCGGTCACTGTGCATGCTCCTGGCATAAAGAGGTGGCATGGATATAACTAGTAATTAATAATAATACATTTTAGCACCTTTACCACTGCCAAAATCTCTGAACAATCACACAGAATCTAAAAAAAAACAAAACAGCACACTTTCTACAGCCCACCTTCAATTTCTATTGTGCAGACTATTTCTCCTACTTTCATCCAAGTTTTCAAGTTTGCGATTCTTAACAGCACAATGGGAGTAGGCAGAGCCATGTTGTCCACCAAATATACAGCAATTAAAAGAAAGTAATTTTATTCAAATACACAGATAAGCCATAACATTAAAACCACCAGTTGTCCTTCCTTGGACCACTTTTGTTAAGTACTAACCACTGCATACCAGGAACACCCCACAAGACCTTTTGGAGATGTTCTGACCCAGGTGTCTAGCCATCACAATTTGGTCCTTGTCAAAGTCGCTCAGATCCTTACACTTGCCCATTTTTCCTGTTTCGAACACATCAACTTCAAGAACTGTCTGCTCACTTGCTGTCAGTATAATATATCCCACCCCACGCCTTGATGTATACATCCCTGGTGCCACTGTAACAAGATAATCAATGTTGTTCACTTCACCTGTCAGAGGTTTTAATGTTAAGTCTGATGCATGCAAGTGAAAGTCCATATTTACAAGCCAAACTGTTTATTGTAATTGAAAATTTTCACGTAGTAAGTTGAGCCAAATAGTTTGGTGTGCAATTTGTTACAGGTGGTTAATGCACTAACCAAACTCACCCTTACAGCTCCTTAAAGTTTTACATTACATTTACACTCATGGTATTTGGAAAATGCCCTTATTCAAAGCAACTTACATTCATCTCATTTATACAACTGAGCAATTGAGGGTTAAGGGCCCTGCTCATGGGCTCAACAGTGGTAGCTTGGCAGTGCTGGGGCTTGAACTCCTGACTTTCTGATCAGTAACCCAGCACCTTTAACCACTGAGCCACCAGTGCACCAGTTTTAAACATGTTTCTCCTAGCAGGTTTTCATTTTGCATAAAGAAATATTTAAAACTGTGTCGCCTGTAGTGACATCTGCAATTAACCATGATGCACTTGAATATAAAATAAAAAATTCACTCATATTTGTAGTAATTGTTCACAAAATAATAATAGGACCAACTCAGGCAAGGAAGAGAAGTGCATTCACAGCAATGAATGTTTTGACTGCAATTAATTTATTACAGAGGTCAAGTTCTCAGTTTCTACACTCATCATTCACTGTAAAAAAATTTTTTAATAATAAATAAATACCTAAGATATTGGGTTGCTCTTGGACTGTATATTGTTTTACTTGGATAAAAGTGTGCAGCAGTAGCAGACTGGCCAAATCCACTCTACACTAAATTAAAAGTTAGACAGCAGTACCTTTGTTTATTACTGCAAAAATAGAATATGGGTGGACGACATGTTATTTCACGTTATAAGAATCTACGCAGAAAATAATACAACTTTCCAGTATTGTTAAAAATATGCTAACACTTGGCAAATTGCAGACCCAGACTTACGCAAGGCTTGGACTAAATTGTAGGTTGCTTCAACATTCTGTACCAAACATGCTACCCCCCTGCCCCGCCCCGCCCCCCGTCCAGCCCCCGCCCCCCGTCCACACTGATTAGCACAAACCTTCTAATCACATAAATGTGCCCTAAGAGACATTGAGCCAGTGTTTCCACTGTTGAAGCAGAAAAAGAGCGACGTATATTGTGATAAGGCAGTATTACAGTCCCAGCTGTTAGAATTTTATTAGATTAAAGCCTGCTACTGATGACATCCACTTCCGTGCCCAAGACATACAACAACAACTGGGTCCACCTGATTCGGATTGCCTGCATTTCACAGACCATAAAATAGTTGACACGTACGTAAATAGCATTTATATATACATATATATAGTTTGGCGCAGAGCATCAGAGTATGTCTCTCGGCTCCTCCAGAGTTTGACTGCAGAACAAACTGGGATCTGACGGTAGTCAGCCTGCATCCGCTCTGAGCAAACACGGCACACATTTAGCTACTGCCAATTATGCAAAACCATGACAAAGAGAGCAGACTTCAAGTTTAAATCGGTCAGTGCAGCAACAGACCAAGTGTTGGTGTTGGACACTGCAGGTCTAAATGATAGGTCTAGCTGGAATTTTCATAGACTTTTTTCATTCGCTTACTTAACTGCAAACTCTTGCTGAAAAGAACTTTTAAAGCCAAAAACATTAAGGATTTATTTTATTGCAGCGAATAATGACTAGTTTCATAATCGATGAATCAGCTGATTGGTTTTATTAATCGATTAATCATGTGGAGAGAATTTTTTAAAAATATATATAATAAAATCAACAAACTGACTGCTACAAATATAAACTTCAGACTAAAAGTTTACATTAACATAACTGTTATTATAATATAAATATATGGATTTTTTTATGGATCCACAAAAAAAAGCACCGATAATCAATTTACAGTCCAAAATTAATAATAAAATCTGAGTTTCACTGCACCTTTTGGTTTCTGTTACTCACTAACTTTAGGCATATTGTTTTACTTATGTTTACTTTGAATTTGACATTACAGATCTTCCTTGCGCTCTCACTATTTATCACCGCGTCTAGACTGCGAGTGAGGAGTAACGTGGCCTCGTTACTAATAGATCACTCCTGTTATAATAAACAACAAAATTTACACAGCAAGCACGCAAATACAGCAATATAATGAAAAAAAAACTTGATTTAAATTCAACATTTTAAGCAACTCGTGCCAGTTTCCCCAGTCCCTTGCACACAGTGGAGTATTTTGAATATAAACATAAGTTTGTGCTTGTGCATCACTGTCGTGCTTCCGTGCCACACAAGTCTTCTTTAGTTAGTCTTCTTTGCGGCAATTAATATAAAATGCCCCCCTGCCTTAGATGACTTGGAGGTCGCACACATTTTTCCGCTGTAACTTGACGATTACTCTTCCGTCTGATGGTGACTGAGGTCATATTGGGCATAAAAGGTAACGCTGACATAAACAGTAAACTGAAATAAGTCATTGTCGGTGACTCTGGGAATTCTGATAAAGCTAGCGGCGTCGCATTACACGCGTTTAATGTTATGTACCATTGACTGGGAAACAGCTTGTACTTCCGGTTAGTAAAAAACCGCTGGTTGTTCCATTTGAGATGATATTACCTTTCTAAAATTCACACACTAGACCATAGAGTACATAGTGCAAGAGTATAGTATGTCATTAGGGACACACCTTTGGTCTGTACTCTCCGATGCGTGTTTTCGGAACAGAAGCAACGTAATGAGTAAATCTCCCGCGTGCTGCACGCAGACCAACTAATCGATAATGAGATTCGTTGACAACCATTTTTATAATCGATTATTATTATTTTTATCAATTAGTTGTTGCAGCTCTAGTTTATTTTCCGTTCTCCATAAGTCCATGTTACCCCAAAACTGGTTTGTCCACTTTTCAAAAATAGTCATAAAAAATACAGAGGCTTCATTCAATGTTACAAATGTTATCATATGATGACACTGGAAGACATATCTACAATACATTTACTTATTGTGAATATGTTATGCTACCATAAGTCAGTTAACTGGCTAAGTATTACATTTGCAGACATTGGAAAATCTGTGCCCAAAATTTGGTGCTACACCCCAGTCTTAAGCACCCACTTTATTCTGGTCAGGGTTCAGAGCCTATTCCAGGAAGGCAGCAATACACCACAGATGGGATGCCAGTCCATCACACACATTCACACATTCACACCTAGGGTCAATTTATCCTATCCAATCCACCTACTGGTATGCTGCTGGGAGGCGGAAGGAAACCAGACCGGCAGGAAAAAAGCCAAGTGCAAAATTCCACAAAGACAGCAACCCGAGCTCAGGATTGAACTGGAGACGCTGGAGATCTGAAGTAACGACGCTAAAAGAAACGCTGTGTGACGGTGTCACCCTACTACAGAATGCTATTCCAATAGCATGCTCAGTAAAAATAAATACATGGCTAGACTAAAATAAGGTTTTTAAGTACAACGCAAGAGAAAACCACAGCTCATAGCCAAACTGTTATTCAGTGTTGTTTTGTCACGGTGCAAGCACAATGTGCTACATTCAAGACATTATCAATAATCTCCTTGCTAAAGATTCAAGTGCTCACTCATTTTATTAGCCTGCCGTTGCACTTAACTACCTACCTCGTGATACCTTGTGGTTTGTACCCAATTAATTGACTGATTTTACCAGTTAAGCATAATGGTGCTTACATGCACAAATAATTTAATGTATGTATTAATGTAATAATGTAATGTATTATTGGTCCACCTTGGTAGCAGAATCTGGTAAAAGTGATATAACCAGTCCGTATAGGATTTCGTGGAGTTTTTTTTTCTGATTGTTGCCACCAAAAATGCTTTTTGAGTTCTTTCACAATGATGTTTGCTGGTAAATAAGACCTTTTAGCTGTACTCATGTTCGACACACGTGAACATGAACATGAACATAGTTATTACTAATGGATATTAATAATTACAACAGTCCATCTTTAAGTTGGCTGACGAGCAGGATGACCATCCGCATGATCCACTGGTACAGAGGAAGCATCTGGATGGGACTGTCCCCTTTAAAGGGTGGGAATGTTTTGGTCATGACCTGGTTAAACACAGAGCACTGACACACAGAAAGCAGCTTTCCTCTGCTCCCCTACTAATAAAGAGATTGCTCTCTTCCTACACCCCAGTGCAGACTGTGAGAGGAGGTGACAGTTGCTTATGTGGAGCGTTGCTACCTGCTGAGAAACGAATAAGACAACAGGCATGACTTTGCCGATTGGCAGTCCAATGTGGCACACTTCCTTTAACACAGTGGTTGGTTTTTAGGTAACTTCATGCAAGCTCTTTTCCATCATGCTAGAGACAGCTAGGAGACTTAAAATAGACCTGGAACAATGGCCTAGAGCACAGACCATTCTGACGTTCTAGCTCAGCGCACTCACACTTGGACAGGTAATTAATTCCACTCATGCCAGTGGGGTCACATATACTCGGATGGGCATAAACCTCGGGCGAGTCCACAGGTGTCTCATTAGATCAACTGGTGAAGAGGCTCAGCCTGTGGATTAAAGAGGATTGTGTGCATTCTATACTAGTTCTCATACTAGTATAGTATACTATAGCTGCTCAGTCAATTTGTACATACAGAAGGTTTTAATATAGACATGGTCCTGAATGTAGTGACGTTTGAGTTCAAATTAAATAAATCTCTACAACCTATACAAAACCTCAGAGCTATTACAGTGCCAGGTCAATGCTCTCCTCTAAACTGGGAGTCTTTAAAAAAAAATAGTAATAATTATAATAAATAATTGGTACACGAGGTAAATGTGGTACAGTCAACTAGTTGCTTGTGTTTATTTGAACATATTTAGTAGGCTCACACAAATGTCACATCTTTTTTCATTCTGTGCTGAAGACTTTCCTGTGTCAGAAAACTTTAAAGGAACACCTTTACAGCAAACTCTTAGAAAGATACGACACCGGAGACTTCATCCAACAACGTTAAATAAAGATCTACTCACAGAAAATTTCACCATATCAACGATCACACACTTTTTCTTTTCTCCCTTAAACACATTTTGCCGACTGTCCCTATTATACGACAGCTACCAACCGGGGAGAGTGAAGGCCAACACCTGCTTCCTCATAAGACACATGAAGCCAGCCAACTGCAACTTTTTGAAATGTTGCTCACGTAGCATCACAGGGCAGCATAAGACACCCAGAGGAAAGCGCTATCTGCCCTCTTCCGCATACATGAGCTCACAGATCATCTGATTCTCTAGTGTTGCCATGATTGACACGGGAGAGAGAGCATGCCATCCCTCCCACCCAGAGTGCATGACCAAGTTTGCTCTCTTGGCTTCTGACCATGGATTCAATTCAATTTTATTTGCATAGCACATTTTACAATGGACACTGTCTCAAAGCAGCTTTACAGAAACGTATAAACATGGGATACAGATTTTAAATGTGTGAATTTATCCCAATTGAGCAAGCCAATGGCGACAGTGGCAAGGAAAAACTCCCCAGGATGTTAAGAGGAAGAAACCTTGAAAGGAACCAGACTAAGAAGGGAACCCATCCTCATGTGGGTAACAACAGATATTGTAAAAGTAAAGGAAAGTTCATTATGGTTTTATATGGATGGTTGAAGCAAATGTTTTTGGTGCTACTCAGGAACCAATAACACAATCTTTACATCTGTTTACATGAACCATCAATTCGTTCTGAATATAGAAATAGGAAAGTATTAGAACAAGTGCATAGATATAAAGCTGTGATTTGCCTTGCACTGCGGTCAGAACTGCTGTTATGGAAAATTAATTAAAGACCATCTGGCCAATCAGAATCAAGAATTCAACAACACTGCTGTATAAAATTAACAAGCAATATATTGTTTCAGCCCTATTACTCACTCACTCTCTCACGTTCAATAAGGTCTTTATCCTGGTCAGGGTCACGAAAACACTGGACATGTAGCAGGAACACACGCTGGAGGAGATCGACTTACCAAATGCCATTTACAGTAAGCATGCCCTGATTGCAATTTTTCCATTTTGATACAATACCGCTGATGAGTATCAGCTCATACCTGATCCTCTTTGTCCATCCTCTTACTAACTGAGCCAAATCTCTCCAAGCTTCTGCTGCCCAGTTACGTAAAATATCCCAGGCGTGATAGCGACAGGCTTTACATCATATGTTCAGTGTGAGATTTGTGTTGGCTCAGTCAGCATCACACGAAATTACAGCATAAAGAATGCCAGTGGATCAGAAAATATGTCCTACCTGATCCAGCATTTTAGGCCAATATCCACCCCAGTTCATTCCTAATTCACAGATCATACATAATAACATGGATATACACTATACAGTTTATATGCTCCTAAAGCAGTCCCTCCAGGATTTTGCGATCGCAGAAATGAACGTAAAATCAAGCAAACTCTGCAGTATTCTGAGAAGCTTGGAATTTTTCAAAACCGCCAGAGATTTTCCACAGATTTGGGCCAAGTAGCGTCATGTAACATCATCACAACGCGCATCCAGCCAAAGCCTTCTGCAATTCATGTGCATTGAAGGAGTACAGCTAAAAAGGTCTCATTTACCTACAAACATAAGTGTGAAACAACATACAAAACAATTTCATACAACTGCTATTTCTTGTTGAATTCTCATAATAAAAAAATTTTAAAAATCGACTGTAGAACTCGTGGCCATGTTTAATAGTGAACGTAAGAGCATTTCCACATGCACAATGTTACCACATGCACAATGCGACGAGAACTTACAGGATTGGGACTAAACTGCTCTGTGGCCTCATCAGTGTGAGACTAAAGAAAAAACGACTTCAATTTGCTAGGGAGCGTAAAGATTGGACTGTGGAGCAATGGAAAACGGTCATGTGGTCTGATGAGTCCAGATTTACCCAATTCCAACATGATGGGTACATCAGGGTAAGAAGGGAAGTGCATGAAGTGATGTACCAGTCATGCCTAGTGCCTACTGTAAAAGCCTCTGGAGGAAGTCTTATGATCTGGGGTTGCTTCAGTCGATCAGGTCTACGCTCAGCAACATTATCCGGCAATAAAATGAAGTCAGCTAAGTATCTGAACGTATTGAATGACCAAGTTATCCCATCAATGGATTTTTTTTCTTCCCTGGCACAGGCATATTCCAGGATGACAATGCCAAGATTCATCAGGCTCAAATTGTGAAAGCGTGGTTCAGGGAGCACGAGGAATCATTTTCACACATGAATTGGCCACCACAGAGTCCTGACCTTAACCCGACTGAAAGTCTTTGGGATGTGCTGGAGAAGACTTTACGGAGTGGTTCAACTCCCCCGTCCTCAATACAAGATCTCGGCCAAAAATGAATACAAATCTGGATGGAAATAAATGCTGTCACATTGCACAAGGTTGTCGAAACAATGCCACGATGAATATACGCTACAATGAAAGCTAAAGGGTGGGTGTGGCTCAGGTGGTAGAGCGGGTTGTCCACTAATCGTAGGGTTGGCAGTTCGATTCCCGGCCCACGTGACTCCACATACCAAAATGTCTTTGGGCAAGACACTGAACCCCAAGTTGCCCCCAATGGCAAGTTAGCGCATTGCATGGCAGCTCTGCTACTATTGGTGTGCGAGTGTGCGAGTGTGTGTGTGAATGGGTGAATGAGAACCAGTGTAAAGCGCTTTGGATAAAAGCGTTCTATAAGTGCAGACCATTTACCATTTAAAGGTAGTGCAATGAAATTTTAGTGTGCAACTTTTTTTTTTTGGCCAGGCAGTGTACCTCTTATTGTGCTCACAATCCATCCATCCATTTATCTTCTATACCGCTTACCCTTTTCAGGGTCACGGGGAACCTGGAGCCTATCCCAGGAAGCATCGGGCACAAAGCGGGGTACACCCTGGACAGGGTGCCAATCCATCACAGGGCACACAATCATATACACATTCACATACCCATTCATACACTACGAAAACTTTGGACATGCCTGTGCTCACAGTACAAGACTCAAACATTAAACTTAGTAGGTGTGTTAAACCAGGTGGCTTTTGATCATTCTGGACTGCCTGGCTTAGCTCTTTAGACCACCAGATCGTCTGACTGAGGCCATGACCTAGAAATGCACTTCTAAGCCTGAATATTTCTCCAAAATGGAAAAAAAAATTCTGGCATTAGGAATGTGAAGGTAAGTGCACATACAATGAAATCGAGAAGACCTCCAGTGTGTGATTATTGGGCAGTATTTGCACACTTTACATTTACATTCTGTTATTATTTCTGATGCTCTGGAAAAAGAATGCATTTACATATACATATGCAAACTGCAGGGGAAAATCCTTGCCGACAAGGTGGACACTGGTAAATGTATTATAATATTTTAGTAAAATATTATGCTATAATTGCATAATGCTATAACTTTAATACATAACTAGACAATATAATCCTTAAACGTGTCCTTGGATCCATTTTGCTATTGCACTGTACTTTGACACATGTTCTCAATCGTTTATTTTCATGAGTAATAAGGATTGCGCAAATGAGGTTTTCGCCTTTAAAAAGAAATCAGCTCGTGATCAGAAAACAACAGCATGAAGCTCAAGACAGGACAGCTGGGGCTCTCATTAAACCAGAATGTTCTCCTTGCATCTCTCACCCACTGTCCAATCCCTGCCTGGCTCTCGCAGCACATCCCTGAGTGTGTACAAAAAAATTCCATCATGAGTGTGTATGTGTGTTTGAATGAGTGAGAGAGATGTGTGTAGAGACTGTGAGTAATCTTATGTAATATGCATACACAGGAGCAGAGGGGAGCAAAAACTGTGACTCATTGAGAGGAAGGAGAGGAAGATTAGCACACTGCTACACTCTCTGCCTTCTCTTAACACACACACACACACACACACACACACACACACACACACACACACACACACACACACACACGGTCACGTCACATTACACATTACATTACTACGCTCTAACATATGCATGTGCAAAGTAGACCACAACACATAGCCACATAAGGACAATGAGTGGCATAAATGGCTGGTCAAATATAACACAGAATTTCACATAGTACTGCATGAAAATAACCTAAACAGATACATGCACTGAACATCAACTGAATCATAATGAGTAAGTAAATTCTGGATGTTACAATATATATTCAGTGACATATATCATGCTAAATATTCTTATCATCATGGACAACACAATAATATTGTCGCTATAGCTCCACTCAGGAGGCAACAGTATAGGTAGGCAAGTATTTAGGCAGGATTTGTGCATTCCTGAG
This sequence comes from Ictalurus punctatus, assembly GCF_001660625.3. Lineage (NCBI taxonomy): Eukaryota > Metazoa > Chordata > Actinopteri > Siluriformes > Ictaluridae > Ictalurus > Ictalurus punctatus. Next base: position 18,179,526 of record NC_030426.2, on the reverse strand, counting down.
AACTGTCCCTGTCAGCAAGCAGTATAACAAATGTCTTCTAAGCTGACTATTACCCTAATCTGAATATTACTGCCTGCATTATAGCTAATATTTCCTTTATTGCTTTGATTTTAAAGAAGTAACATTTTCACAATACTTCTCCCCTTACTCCATTCCAAGTTGTCTCAAGTTTGCTTCTGCACTGGGGCTCCAAAAGTAATCAAGTGACATCTGGATTATTCAATTAGGAATTATTTATCTTAATCATAATTTTTGAATGCACCAAAACTGAAAATAAATAAATAAATAAATACATAAATAAATAAATAAATACATAAACATACATACATACATACATAAATACATACATCATATCTGAGCCTGATGACTTTTTGCAGAGACAGGATGTGATTCCAGTTAGAAAATTGTTGCTAGTACTATTTTTAGCTATACCATGCACTTCTGTCTATTTTTATTTCTAAACTTGCATAAATAATGGGTCAGAACCAGATAAGCAAGTCTGTTTGAGGTTATTTCACAACTTGAGGCAACCATGTGAACATTTAGACGTTTAGTAGTATGCACAATTCTGAACTGGTAGTTATAAGCTTCCCTTATGCATTACCTTCACATGCCTGACCGTATACTTTTGGAATAAGAAATAAAACGTGTCCGACTATCGCTTTGAGTGCTTTGAAGCCTGGGAAACGTTGACATTTTCTACTATACATAGTTCTGAAAACCACAATGTCTGAAATGTTTCTCTTTTGCATGTACCTCAACCTCAGGTAAAGTTCTAGCACTTTAGAAGTGAAACTGCATTTAAAGTCTCCATTCTGACTGCAGCACAGGAGTATCACTGATATTTCCACAGCGGGAATCTGGTTACAAACTAACTTGAGGCTTACAGTATATCCATTTCATCACAGCACGTAGATATCCAATAACTGCAACAAAGTGTGAGGAAATACAACAGCTACATTCACTGTGTGAGGAAATCACACGAACGGTTGCAATCAAAATTATTCAATCCCCATTGCAAATCAGGTTTATTGTCAAAATGTACAGACTTTTAGCTGTTTGCAATGAACAAATCAAACTAAAGTAATTGAAATAGTTCAACACAATGAATGTTTCAAGTGGTTTCCCCAAATTCAACTGCAAATGAAACTCAATGATTTCTCCAGTCTCAAAATTATTCAACGCTTTCATGATAAAAAACTCTGGGTTTAGATTCAGTCTGATCTAATTTCACTGTCATAGAAACAATCTGATCTTTTCTCTTTTTCTTTTTTTTTTTATTTATCAGCATGTGATTTGTTTTTATGCAAACACCCCCCCCCCCCCCCCCCCCCCCAAAAGCACTCGACACAGAATATAACACAAATATTATATATATATATATATATATATATATATATATATATATATATATATATAGGGTTGATATAAAAGTATTTGTTAAATTACATCCAACATATCTAATACATCTATTATATATATATATATATATATATATATATATATATATATATATATATATATATATATATATATATATATAAACATACATACACATATACACACACACCACTCACACACAACTCACACACACACACACACACGTGTGCACACACACATATATATATGTGTGTGTGTGTGTGTGTGTGTGAGTGGTGTATATCACACACAATACCCCAAATGTTATCTACTGCACTAACTTATAACAGCTTATTAAATCATACTGTAAAGTGATACTTTACATTATTTCTTGTCCGAGTCCTCCATTCATCTCTCTGCTACTCTCCACACAACATAGAGACTGTCTCAATTCTGTCTCAACACAACATTGACTATGAACTTGTCATTACTGATCCCTCTCACAGCAACTCCACTGAGAAAAATTAAGAGTCTATTTTCTCCCTAGTAAAAATAGGTCCTTCATTCCAAAGACAATTAAGGGATAAAAGTTAAGCCTCTTATAGTATAATTCAGTGTGAAACTTTTTACTCCCTGCATGATCAAGTTCGAAAGTTACAATGCCTGTTAGAAGTTTGTACACTATTTGAAAAAAGAACTCTACAGGGTTCTAGTGTTCATTGCTTTTCAAAAACCTTTTTGTAGGGAATTATAGGGTTCCACATAATTTTAAAGCACAGGTTCCCAAACTAGCGGTCACTCGATTTACAAATGGGGTCATGAACAGTGCTAGCTCAGTGTTTAAGATGTTGGACTACTGATTAGAAGGTCGTGAAGTTAAAACCCAGCACCGCCAAGCTACCACTGTTGGGGCCTTGAGCTAAATATATAAATGAGATAAATGTAAGGCGCTCTGGATAAGGGCATCTGTCAAATGCCAGAAATGTAAATGAGAAAATATACTCTTTTGTATCACTCATCTATTTTACAAATGAATAATATGAATATTACTCCCACTATGAAAACTTATTTTTGGGTGCTACTATTTTGAAATTGGAAGTCAAATTTAAACAATCCACATTTAAATTAAGCGTGTACGTGACTTTTTAGTCTTTTTCACTATTCCGACTCCCAGGACTAGCGCAGGTGGTCAGCAAAAAAAAAGTCACATTTCTCCATCCATCTTCCCGATTCTGAGACCCTGATCATGCATCTCTGATTTAGTGGAACAAAAGAAGTCAAGAAACATGAACACAAAACAAGTATAACTCTACATCGACGGCATCGACAGGGATGCCTCCGAGACCAACAGATATAGCTTTTGAGCAGAAATGGGGAAAAATAAATCATTCCAACCGGCTGATCCTGTTTCTCGTCAGAAACATGTTATTAAAGGAATGTTTGATAAAAAGTTTATAATCAGTATAATACATGTTATTATCTCATGGCGAATTCACATGAACAGTTTCTGTTAGCCTTTCTCTTTCCGATAAACATCCATTTTTTTATCATTTCTAATGCATTTCTAATATACACACACTTCATTTAGTTCCCATATAGGGCCTCACAAAAATGCTGAAGTGGCCCAGGTAGAATTTGAGTTTGACATCCCTGGTCTAGAATGTCTTTGTATGCTGTAGCATTACAAATCTCTTCACTGGAACCAAGAGACCCAAACCTGTTCCAGCATGACAATCCTTCTGTGCACAAAGTACAGTCTATGAAGACATGGTTTGCCAAGGTTGGAGTGGAAGAACTCAAGTGGCCTGCACAGAGCCCTGACCTCAACCCCACTGAACACCTCTGGGTAAAGTGAAATGCACCCCAGGCCTGACATCACTAATGCACTTGTGGCTGAATGGACGAATCCTATTTGACCTTGTTGTGACCATTACCCGGTTTGGATCAATTCCAAAATCAAATTAGTCCATCTGTAGGTTACGGTCATAATTCAATATAAATCCAACAGACATTCAACCACTTGTTCATGAGATATTGCGCTGATGAATAGACAGATGGAAGGATGGACGCACAGACGGATGAACGATCTAATAGTGGAGGAATAAAAATTAAACACTTCCAACAAACCTGATTTGAGAATTCAACAGTGCTGTGGTATAAAAGATAAACATTTTTCAGTCATATCTTTGCTGCTGGTTACATGCTTCAGAAAAAAAAAAAAAAATCTCAAATGCGGCATCTACATTTGATACTTTTATGAGACTCCTGTGAAAAGGCCAAAGCACTCAGTAAAGAAAAAATAATACAGGGAGTGTTAAATCACACTGTACAATGTACTTTATAAAAGGATAAGGAAAAAAAAAAAGATCTCATGCAATCTATGAAGAAATCTCAGCTTTCTTTCATCTTCACTACTGGAATTAACCAAGCAAATTATACACCAGCAGCACGCTGTTAATCACATCACTATTTGGTGTAACATTAAAGTTGAAATGGTAACACAACAGTCATATGGTAGGGGACAGGAAAATCAGTGAATGAAATATGGGCCAAAGTGATCTGAATTTAAAGAAACAGTGCGGGTTTGTGCCCTAGGGACACAAACCTCACCAAGGAGCAAACACATTAAATAAAATCAAGCTTTTACATATTTCATGTGCATGTTTGAAGGATACCCGGGCATGCTCATGCTCGCCCTCAAGTCCAAATGATTTCTGTTACAAATTCCACCTGTTTAATGGATACCGGATATTCCTTTACAAGTAGGCTCGAGCAGCGTTGAATTATAAATCATCTACAAGTTCTTGAAAGGGATATGGCTATTGAATGATTCATCCCACACTCTGTACTTTACATAGATCACTTACAATAAATCACTAAACAGTTACTGAGATGTTAGATGGAAAGGGACTTTTTCCAGTCTGGTCACTTTCATGAATGATAAATGTGTGGTGCATTTGAAACAGAAAAGCTGTTCCTTTAGCTGACTTTACACTAAACCAACAAAAGCAAATACTTTCAAGACACATTGTTCCAATTCATATCTAAATTACTAACCATCAATCTCCTATGCTCATGAAAATGACTACGACCAAAAAAAAAAAAAAAAAAGTTTGTGCGCCATGCTTCTGACCTGTCTGGTTAAAGGAATTGAGCAGTACTGTCACTGCTGAGCAAAATGGTATTAAAACAAATATTTAAACCTAGATCCTGGGCTTGGGAAAGGAAAGTTAGACCCTCAGCACATCTTAACCTATTCTCCTACTAAACATGGTGTAGTTCAGTGGTCACCAACCCTGTTCTTTGAGATCTACATTCCTGAAGGTTTCATCTCAAACCTGTTTTAGTTGATCAAGAACTTCTTAAAGCAATGATTAGATGGTAACAATTATGGTTGGAGCTAAAGTCTTCAGGAAGGTAGACCTCCAGGAATAGGGTTAGTGATCACTGGTGTAGTTCATTCATGTCCACGCAGACAAAAATCATATTTTTAGTATTACTATATTCATTTTCTATATTAGCATTCTATATTTGCTATATCACATGCTCACCTTCTCATTTCTGCCTGTATTAAATAAAAATAAATAAATAAATAAATAGATAAATAAATAAAAACTCCACAGGTTATGGGTTTCAACTGACATCAATTCTAACTAAGGTTTTTAAAAAATTATAATTAACCTACCCTATTATAGCTTACAGAAAATTCAACACTGAATGAATTTTACCACGTTAAATGAATTCCTATAGCACTGAATTAACTTGCAGTGTTTTCAAATTTTAAGTAATACTTATTATAAGCAAATACAGATCAAATATGCTAATACATCACAGAAACTAATTTGAATATTGTAATTTGCATAATGATAATTGGCATATACTGGCTTTAGTTCCAATTTTGTCTACACTAGCATGTTTTTTAAAAACTGGGCTTATACTCATGGTCATAAAAATGTGAGCCCAAAATGGCAAAATATTCAGGTGTAATGGGCTTAACAACATATCATTGGTCAGGAAATTAGTAAGAATTAAACAAACGCACTCCTGAGACCTCCTGTGCCATCATTTGCTCGTTTACTTTCACACATTGAAGTGTTTGGGGAAAAGCAAGAAACAGGGAAATTCACTTCTATAGTCTTCTTGTACACAAAGCTAAAATCATAATATTGATTAAAATGTTTAATGTAAAATTCAAACTAACACATGTCCGGGTGTACCAAATGAAATAAATTAAAAATTTATTAAAATAAATATATATATTTTTTAAATTGTTAAATTCCTGACCAATGATTTAAGACCATTAAAGGCTTAATATTATATAATATAATAAATAATGCCCAGTCAGTGCTAGAAGTGTTCATTATAAGATAAGAGATTTAAGGGCATAAAAAACTATAACAAAAAACTTCTAGACACACATTAGCCTTACCTTCACCTTAGTACTAACGATGCATAAGCAGTCCATTGTGTTCAGTGCATTCACCATCTCCTCCTAGCAGCCCTGTGTCTCAGCGTGAGCGGCAGCATGGGAGTGTGCGTGAGGCATAGAAACATGAATCTCAGAACAAACTTCTCATCTGCTCCAGCACTACAGATCCACACCAGCTCTGTCCCAAACCGCACCCTACCACACAGAACAACCACTCGCACACATCACCACTAAATATTACTATAGTCATTAGTTATAGTCCAGTAGGATGTAGATTTGGACAAAACCATGCTGCTCAAAAGAACCAAGTGTTTACCGTTGCTTTTTCCACGAGAGGATGCTGAGGAAAACATTCGTGTGTGTGTGTGTGTGTGTGTGTGTGTGTGTGTGTGTGTGTGTGTGTGTGTGTGTGTGTGTGTGAGACAGCGAGAGACAGCGAGAGAGAGAGAGAGAGAGAGAGAGGGAGCTCACAAGCAACGTTCCCATAAGTGTGAGCTATTATTAATGCACTTATAAATGCATGAACTCTATGAAATCTATTACTGTAAAATATGTAATTCCATGTGTACACACTGTAGAGCAATATTTGTTTCATTTCATGTCTGACCAGAAAAGAAAAATCTAAAAACAAGATCTGAACCATTTATATACCCATTTATACAGAATAAGGATGTTAATTCTAATCATTCTTCATTTGTTTAATTCCACTGGTGAAACATTTGAGGATTCAGAATTCTCTTATAATAAAGCTTCTAATAAGACAGTAATTAACATTATATATGCGTCACCCAAATGGAGGTATTGACGTTTCCTCAGAAAATGTAAAATACTCCTCTGAGAGCATTATTAGTGTATACTGTCTGTAGCCTTGGATTACTTAGACTTCGTTAGATCAGACACAATGAAGTTCTGAAGTTAAAGCGGTACAGACTGTGATTTTAGGTGTTGGGTTGTTTGTACCTTTTCCAACATGTTCACATCTCATAGTCCATCAATTAAATAAAATCGTCCTACCTTGGTGGTTAGTCAATAGTTCCTGGTATAGTTTCCTGCTAACTCAACTAGTGATGCAAATATCCTGCTTTTTACTTTCTTCAGGCTAAATTTAAATCTTTCCGTACAACCTTCCTCTATTTCAGTGTTAATATACAGTACAACCTTGTCTGGATTAGGCATTTGATCAATTCAAAAGGTGAGGGAAAAGACATATTTGGGTTGTCAGAGGCTGCATCCGAAATTGCATACTGTGACAGCACCTACTGCATTCGATTCAGTATCTACTGTATACATGGCCGTTGTGATCAGTATATGTGTGTAGAATAAAAACAATCCGGACATACTACAGCTGCCATGTTGGCACTGTCAAGTGACCAACAACTTACAAAGAGCCGACACGCTGCCTGGCGCCATTTTTGATTTTGACAGCTCTTCCGTGCCAGTCCCTCTGCCCTATGGGATAACGCAGTGTCCATTGCTTCCATACTGCAGAATCGAGGCAGAAGCAGTAGGTCATCCGGGTATTTCTCACCTACTGTTTTATGAATACTGAGAATTCTGACATACTACTCCTTCGGTGTAATGATTTTGGACTACTAGTAGTAGGGATTCGGACGCAGCCAGAGTGTGATTTCGATAAACAAAGTGAAAGTGAAGAGATGATTTATGGTCAACTTAAAGGGAGTCCGTTTGGTAACAGGTATACTCTTAGGGAGGGGGAAAAAAGGGTTCTTAGCCTTCTGATTATTTCCAATCATTTTAAAACAACTCAATCTTTTCTCACTAAGAAGAGAAAAGCTATTTTGAAGGGTTCTATCTAGAATGAAATACAGATTGACAAACTGAAAGAGTATTTAGTATAATAAATAAGCAAATGTAGTGCTTCTAAAAATTCAATATTGTAATAATAATAATAATAATAATAATAATAATATCATAAAACATTACATAAAGCTAAAAAAAATCATAATCAAAATCAAATCAACAAACATCACTTGATTATGGTAATATAATCTATCTGAGCAAAATAAGCTTTAAAAATGCAGACGGCAAATCTACACAGCAACAACAAAAACACTCATGTTGTTTGCGCCACACCATTAACCACATAATTACAGATGCTGGTACAACAAACTAAATTCAGGCTTAATTCATTTGAAATTGCATCAATATTTTAGAAATACCTCCAAAACAAAAGGTCTGATTGTCAATTTCTTCCTATGGAAATTCGTCACAATTTGTAGCGTCGACATGTGAACATCCTGATAAACAGATTATCCAAAGCAACTATCTCAAGTGTTTTCAGCTTATCTGCAACCACATGATCTATTTTTTTGTCGTCGCTGTGTGTTGTTGAGAAGAAATACATCCCCCTTCAAGCCTATAGAGTGGATTTCTATTAATTAAATCTGATAAACATGTTTCAAACAAGAAATATACATCATCTTCAAGTAGCAAGTACCACATTTTCAAGAAATACTATAATTAGATTGTTCAGTGGAGAAATTCTATTAGCCATGAAATGGAGTTCACACCCTGCTGTCACATGCTGCTTTGAATCAAAAGGAATGTGTAGGAGGAGTTTGCAAAAGTAGAGCCCAGTGGCAGAAAAGCTAAAGAGACTGAGATTCATCCAGCACTCAACTTTCACCTTGAGACTTGGAGAACAGGAGTCTGTCACATGTGTCGTCGTTTACACGCCTGAACTTGTGGTATGTTAAAGATGATCCGCTCGAGAGGCTTTATCGTTTCTGTTGAGGAACTTCAGCTGAAAACGTGAAGTCTCGCCCAGTCAGTTGTGAAATGTCTTCAGGACTAAACATAAAGTCCTCCTCTTGCGAAAGTAACATTTCAAAGATGAAAAAGTTTTTAAAGACTACGGGGGAAATAATTATTTCTGTGCTTTTGAAGGTAAAACATTGAGGGGGAAAAAAAAAAGGGTGATTTTGATTTGCAGAGATCAATGCTACGTTCGTGGTGCCTTGTAAGTGCTCATTTGCATGTTGTAATACCGTCATTTCCCACTTTGGCACGCTCACTGTGCAAAGTGGAAAATAAAACATTGAAGGCAAGGATTTTGTTTGCTCTCTCAGAGCACATAAAGCTAGCTTAACAGCACTTGTACAGTTACAGGCCTGAGTGGCTATTGGTACTGTTCTACTATAGTGAACTTCAAACATTCATGGAACATTTTGGACTGAAATTGCAGAATGGCAACAACAACAACAAAATATTAGTAGTAAATTTAGTAAAGTTAGTAAATTTAGCTAGCTGGCTAACTTTAGTGATAACTTTAATGTTGATAATTACCTGCTCAAAACAGCAGTTAGTACGGCCAGTGTTATAGAATTAACCAAGTACTGCGTCTGTATATTAACTGATCTAAAGCTAATGCTGCTATAAACTACTGCAAACTTTACACTGTTCTTTACACTGTTCATACTGTGAGCAGCCATGTTGATCTGATGTTATTCCATAAATGGGGAAGAAACTCGTAGCTGAGAAGAATACCCCAAGTTAGATGTCTAGATGTCCACTGCACATGGCGCAATTATCTCCCTCCGCAACCCTAAAGACATGTCTGTCTACAATGCCGGATGTGAAAGAACCTGACAATCAGGAATTTTAAATTCATTAGCAAAATTATCTTATTCAAGTGGGCTACTTTCATACACTTAATCCTTAAAAAAGCATTCTGCATTAAATATTTTGTGAAGTATGATAGACTTATGTTCAAATATTCTCTTTTTGTCATTTACAGTACCATCCAATGGCATATATTCCCAATCAAATGTGCTCTCACAGTAATTCAGAGGTTTAAAATGATCGCGCTCAATGTATCCGTTATTGTTTCTATAGTAACAGCTAATTTACAGGGAATTGTATGGCGGATGGTCTACATAATTTGATTGATTTATTTTTTTTAAACACGTAATTGTTGATATGGTGAGGTTTTCTATAAAGAGATGTTATTCAGCATTTTTTGGAAGGAGTCTCCAGTGTCAGCACTTATTAACAATCAAATGTAAAGCTGTTCGTTGAAGTTTTCCGACACCGAGAAAATCTTTAAGAGCTTTGTGGCTTCTCAGTAATACAACACATTGCACTTTTTGGCTTGTTAACTTCAAGAGAGACAAAAAAAAAAAAACACACACGTGTGTGTGTGTGTGTGTGTGTGTGTGTGTGTGTGTGTATATATATATATATATATATATATATATATATATATATATATATATATATATATATATATATATATATATATATATATATATATATATATTATATATATAAAAAGAGAGGCTGGTGATGGTCAAACTGGTCAACTAACCCTAGACACCCCGGCTACCACCTTTTCAGAAACTTCCCTCTGGCAAGTGCTTCCGGTCAGTAAAAAACAAGAAACACAAGATACTGAAATAGCTCCTTTCCAAGAGCTGTAACAATTATCATCAAACTCTAAATCACACACCCACTTCTCACCCACTTCAGTGTTTAATATTTTGCACTGACAGCACCCCAATATAAACACTCCTGCACATTCTTTTTGCACAGTTACACTTTTGTTGTTCCCATACTCTGGTACATGCAAATGTGCTTAGCAAAATAAAGTGATCCTGATTCTTATGTAACTATAAACATTGACAAACTGATGTGGTGTAAGAGGAATAAAACACTTGTTCACGTGCGGTTATTAGAACCTAATGAAATTCATTCGAATTATTTTCCCATAATAGCATGCCTTCTCAATCGCAACTTGCTATGCATTTGAATCTGAACTTCATAACTACAAATGCCTTTAAAAATCCATAAATGGTAAAGCTCTTTGGATGCAGCCACACTTTAAAGATTTGTACTGCCCATTTATATACTGCTGCCTATATTATTAGCCTAATTATGATTTACTGGAAAGGTAAAGGTCACATTGCAACTATTTGATACACATGAGATAGAGAGGTTTCTCTATGTGCACAAAAGATATGAAAAGATTTAAACATATATACATGTATAAAAATGTTTTCAGAGCAGTTCCAAGTATGGTAAATCATATCCATTTGTACAATTGATTCTGAATATTTTTAAACATCCTGGAAGTTACGACCGGCAGATAAACTAAAAATACACACTCTAGCAGTGTCTACTATTAGACACTCCTTGCTCTTGCTTCCTCGTCTTGTCAAAAACAATTTCAGCTGTTTTTAGTGAGAACAGCTCATGATGCTGCCTCGGTAAGAAAAACATGAAGAGAAACCTGGGCATAAAGACTACAAATTACAAGCACATCTCAAAGGCTCATCAGTGAACACGGCTGTAATCAGTGTGTACGTGTACTGCAATTTCAGCTAAAATGAACAGAAACATTTTTTCCATGCTTACCTTACTAGTGCGGGTTTCTGAGGTCACGTTTTTAGCAGGAGGACAATGCTCTGCTGGTTTTATGGGCTCTGTAGACTCATTCTGTTTCTCCCGTATGGTCACTTCATAAAATTCTTGGATATCTGGAAGAGGGTAAAAAAAAAAATAAAAAATCTAAATATACAATAATATTTTTTGCTACTAAATAATGTTTAGACATATACAATTAACTAATGCAGCTTTTTATCAATAAAAGCAATATTACAATCAGCTCAATATTACATGTACATACCCCATATTACATTACAGTGTTTTATGATAAGGAGCTGATCAAACATTCAGCATTCACACATTCAAACATTTAGTCATACTCTTCATACTTATATGGTACAACATTTTAATGACTTACATGTTCAGGGATAAACAATTTTTTTTAATGTAATGCTCTTGTTTTTCTAATATTCCAGGTGACCATTTGCTGTACCTGGTAGACTGTTTATCCAGCATCAATATATTTACATAGAAATCATACGACAGACATTTTCATCGAAACTACTTACAAGTCAGAATCAAGTCCACGCTGAGCAAAAACAGTAGCAGCACTTTAAGATATTTTAAATAAAGTCCTCATGATTCACATCAGTTTGCAGATTTATAGTTATTAATTCATTAAAGAACCCATTACATTGGTTCCTTAAAAGTGCTTCATCATAAATACCTTGTGCGGACTTATTTTTAATTGAGATTGTATGTAACGGAAACTGAAAAGTGCTATATTATTGTTGCTCTTGTTATTATTAAGTGATTTTGTACACTAAAGAAAAATATAATAATTATTACAATCATTTCAAAATATCCCATGCCACCAGGCAAAATTTTCAACTACTAAGCAATAACTTGACTCTTTCACTGCTTATTTTTAAAGCGTCGTATTTTACCTATTTTCTGGAACACTTTTAATACGCATAAAATCCTGTTAAAATCTCACTGCTTCAGCAAAGCTACAGAGCCAAGTGGCTTTCAGAGTTAATGGACCACTCTTTGGAAAGAGACCTGATAGGCCTCTACATCCTGTCCTACAAATCCCTCGACAGCTCAGCTTACTTACTTCTCACACACACACACACACACACACACACACACACACACACACACACACACACACTTGTGTCTTACTCTTACTTAAAATAGTGGAGTGTTGCTAGTTTATTATTGTTGTATTTAATGCTAACAGATTATTACTCTGTTTAGATTACTTATTGTGTATTCATGCTGAAGTGGGTATCTTCATGTTAACTAATGTTGCAGTTCAGTCCAGTTTAGGTTGGTTAGGTCGGTATTGCACAAGCAACATGCATAAATTCCAAACAGAACTTAAAACCACAAGACATCAAGCAACTAAAAATACAACACATCAAATCAAAATATTCATTCATCTTCAGTAACTGCTGTATCCTGGTCAAGGTCACGGTTTATCCGGGGTCTATTCTAGGAACACTGGCCATGAGGAAGAAACAAACCCTGAATGGAATGCTGCTCCATCACAGGGCAACACACACACCCCTAGGAGAAAATAGGTGTAGCCAATCCACATAATAGCATTTTTGAAACCTGGGAAGAAACCAGAGTACCGAGAGGAAAGTAGAAATGCGGAAAAACATGCGAAACACTACGTACACCATGATTCACGCTCAGGATAAAACCCTGGACCCTGCAGCTGTAAGGTGCTAAGTCACCCACTGCACCACTATGCCACCGTGCAAGTGCCATAGTGCACAGCTTCAAATATTCCTTTACAAACAACAGAAACGCCCTATTTTGGTTTCATTTGACCACAGAACCCAATCCCATTTGAAGTTCCAGTAGTGTCTGGGAAACTGAAGATGCTTGAGTTGGTTTTTGGAGGAAAGTAGAGGCTTTTTGCTTGAAACCCAATCAAAAACTATGCCACCGTGCAAGTGCCATAGTGCACAGCTTCAAATATCCCTCTACAACAACAGAACAATGGTCAAGGAAGTAAACTGAGCCAAATGCTCTACTGCTTGGAAATAAGGTACAGACCTGACCACTTTCCCTTGCCAGTAAAATACTCTGTAGTATTAATTGGGAGGTTGTGAGTTCAACTCCCAGAACAGACAGAGATGCCAATGTTGAGCACTCTTAACTTCTCAGATCTTCACTTAGATTACATTCTGGCTCAGTAGTAAGTTGATTTGGAGAAAAATGTTGGCCAGGGAGTGTAATGTTATTTTAGAACAGAACTGTTTTCAGCTACACAAAAAAACAACGAATAGCACCTTCTCCATTCTGCTGACACGTGACTGAGTTCACATGTATCCTAACAAAATGTCCAGGTCCTCTGGGAGAAAAACAGCCCAAAAACATTAAAAAGCCACCACCATATTTAACCGTGGGCATGAGGTACTTTTTCATATGGCTACCTCTCTCTGTGTGCCAAAACCACCTTTGGTGTTTATTGCCAAAAAGCTCTATTTTGGTTTCATCTGACCATAGAACCCGATCCCATTTGAAGTTCCAGTAGCGTCTGGCAAACTGAAGACACTTGAGTTTGTTTTTGGAGTAGAGGCTTTTTTCCTGAAACCCTTCCAAACAACTTGTGATGATGTAGGTGACTTCAGATTGTAGTTTTGGAGACTTTCTGACCACAAGACGCAACTAACTTCTGCAATTCTCCAGCTGTGATCCTTGGAGATTTTTTGGCCACTCGAACCATCCTCTTCGCAGTGCGTTGAGACGATATAGACACACGTCCAATTCCAGGTTGATTCATAACATTTCCAGTTGACTGGAACTTCTTAATTATCGCCCTGATGGTGGAAATGGGCTGTTTTCTTATGACCACTTCCCATTTTGTGAAGCTCAACAACCTTTTGCTGCACATCACAGCTATATTCCTTGGTCTTACTCATTGTTAAGAATGACTAAGGGAATTTGGCCTATGTGTTACCTCATATTTATAAAGATTTCTAGCAAAACTACCAATGACCCCAAACAGAAACAGATATATAGAGATATACAGACGTTGTATATCACACACGTCAGTATCTATTAGAAAAAGACTCAGCCTTATGCAAGTAAAACATCTGATCCAAAATGACCAAAACAGCACCATGTAATAGAGATGAGCCAATACATTTAACTAGGGCTGTAACTAATGATTATTTTCATAATCGATTAGTTGGCTGATTATTTATTATTATTGTTATTATTATTATTATTATTATTATTATTGTTGATTAATCAGATGGGGCGGAGCAAACTTTCAGTACCTTTTTTTTTGTTCATTTAAAATAAAATCCACAAACTGAGTGTTACAAACATAAATTCAGACTAAAATTTACACAACTGTTTGTACAAAACAGAAAAGAACCCAACACACATACACCAGAATATATATTATTAATTTAGGACTGTAGTTTAATTCGGTGCTTTTTGTGCATCCATAAAAAATAATGAATAAATACTTATGTGCACAATACAAACAAAAATGATATATATTATATATATATATATATATATATATATATATATATATATATATATAAAATTTATTTTATAGTATTTATGCATTATTTTTATGGATGCACAATAAGCACCGAATTAAACTACAGTCCTAAATTAATAATAAAAACTCACTTTCACTGCACCTTGTGGTTTCTGTTACTCACTGCCATTAGACATTATTTTACTTGTGATCATAGTGTTTTAATTAGACATTACAGATCTTACTCGCGCTCCTATTGCGCGTCTACACTGCACGTGATCAGCAACACGGGCTCGTTACTAATACATCACTTCCGTTATAATAAATGACAGAATTTACACTGCAAGCGTGCAAATACAGCATATAATAACAAGAAACTTAAATTAAACTAAACCTTTTAAGCAGCTTGCACTAGTTTCTCCAAGCCCCTTACACACAGTGGAGCATTTTGGATATAAACATAAGTTTGTGCTCGTGCAGCACTGATTGATCTCCACGGTGTTTAATATAAAATGCTTCCCTGCATTTCTGACTTCTTCCTCAGTCACGTGATGATTTCACCTCCGTCTGATGGTGACTGAGGTCATGTTGGGAATAAAAGGTAACACTGACAGAAAGTAAACTGAAGAAAGTCATTATCGGTGACTCGGGTGTCTGCTAATGCTACTGTGTGTATGACGTCATGTGCAGTCGCCTAGGAAGCAGCTTATACTTCCGGTTAATAAAAATAATTATATCATCACTAGTGATATAATTTGAGATGATAATACCTTTCTAAAATCCACACACTAGACGGTAGTGCAGAGTGCATAGTGTAAGTGTATAATACTTCATTTGGGACACAACTTTAGTATTTACTCTCCGAAGCGTGTTTTCGAAACAGAAGTAACGTAATGAGTAAATCTCCCGCGTGCCGCACGCAGACCAACTAATCGAAAATGAGATTCGTTGACAACGATTTTCATAATCAATTTTTATCGATTTTACCGATTAGTTGTTGCAGCTCTACATTTTACAACTAAACATAATTTAAGAATGCAGAGTTCCTCAATATTACACAAACATTTATATGGTCATGGGAAAGGTACAATATACCGTATATAGTATGGTAGTGATCCTCAGTCCAAGATACTGTAAAATACAAAATAATTTCTTCCCTACTAAGAAGAATATTTCCACAGTAGGTAAACATTTAAAGGTTTTCATTCAATATTGCATAAATAGGTCAATATTTCCATTATTCTATCATTCTGAATATTTTAAAACTCTGAACTTTTATTATGTTTTTTTAACTAACATCAGTATGATCAAAAAGGGATACTAGTCTTATAAAACTAAACAGTTAACATTAACTATTCAGACATCTTGTAACTACATACCCTTGTCTGTCGGTGACATTGCAGTTACTTAAAAAATTCTATTAGTTAACTACTGGGCAGAATTACGGACTCTGTTTAACATCAGCTTTGTCTGAAAATTTAACCCACTTTTCACAAAACTCTAAAAGTGACATCAAATACACCCCGCCCCCACACACTCATATTATATACATAGAAAGCTACTGATATATTTTCTGCATTTTAATTTCTCTCTCTCTCTTTTGCCTTAAGAGCAAACCCTAATGCCACCTCGAGCTCTGAACGCAAATACCTGCTGCAGGTGGGGGGAAAATAGTTGACATTGCTGAAACCAGCTGCTGAGTGTGTGAAATATGTGGTGGTAAGGTCAAACCTGTTTCACCATTTCTCTCCATGCAAAAAGCAAGAAAACAATCGCAGCACAACAGTGGATTTCTTTTTATTTCACCATACAAACGCTTACCTATCAGGGCATGGAAGAGTGAGCTCTGAAATACGCTGATAACTCTGTCGATGGAGTGTCGGAGCTGGGTGTCCTCTGGCTGATTCAGTTTTGACCTGTATTCTTCAAGGAGTTTCAGCGCTCGCTGTGTATCTGAAATGTTCAAATAAAAAAAACGCTCACAACCTGTGGCCAAAAAAAAAAAAAAGAAAAAAAAAAAAACACACACAACACTAAATGATTTATGGACTGCAGCACAGGTTCCCAATCCTGGTTCTGGAGTATCCTGTCCTACAATATGTTAGCATTTTCACTACTCTATCAGATATACTTCAACTCAAGAAGGATCAAGTGTGTGGGGAGCAGGGGAAACTCTTATATTTGTAGGTCAGGGGTATACTCCAGGACTAGGGAAGAGAACCTATGGAATGGGGTAAAAGAAATAACGCAACAGCAACCCCCTTTGCTCTGAGACCTATTCATCGTATGGATTCACAAGGTGTTTAAAACATTTCTTTAAGAGTTTGGTCCATGTTGACATGATTGCAGAAATCGCTGCTGATTTGTCTGCACATTCATGCTGCAAATCTCCTATTCTACAGTACCACATCATAAAGGTGCTTTACTGGATTCAGATCTGGTGACTGAGGTACAGTGAAGTCATTATCATGTTCATGGAAGCAGTTAGAAATGCTTTGTGACATGGCACATCATTCTGAAATTAGCCATTATAAGATGGGTAAATTGCAGCCATAAAGAGATGTATGTGGCCAATAACAATACTCAGATAGCCATTAAGGTATAAAAGGGACCCTATGTGTGTAAAGAAACCCTCCCCACACCATTACACTACCACCACCACCATCCTGCTGAACTGCTGACACAAGGCAGGTACTGTCCATAGATTCTGGCTGCTGATGCCTAATTCTGACTATACCATCTGTAAATCGCAGCAGAAATCACAACTGTCCAGGTGAGCCTCAAGAAACCTTTTCTTGGCTTACAAGAGTGGAACCTGGTACTGTATGGTCTTCTGCTCCTGTACCTGTACCCCATCTGAATCATGGAATAACATGCTGTGTGTTCTGTGATGCTTTTCTACTCACCACAGTTACAAAGTGTAGTTATTTGAGTTACTCACTGTAGTTACCCCCACTCACTGGAGGTTTTTTGTTTGTTTGTTTGTTTTTGAACCATTCTATGTAAATTCTAGAGATCACTGTGCATGAAAATCTCAGGAGATCAGCAGTTTCTAAAATACTCAAAGCAGTCTGTCTGGCATCAACAACCACGCCATGGTGAAAATCATTCTTATTTTTGATGTGAACATTTACTGAAGCTCTTGACCTGCTTCCACATGTTTTATGCTCTGCACTGCTGCCACATGTTTGCTTGACAGACAGGATAATTGCAGGATAAATTATGCAGGTAATAAAGTTACTGATGAGTGTTCACACATACATACATACATACATACATACATACATACATACATATATACATACATTTATACACATTATAGACACACACACACATTTGTGTTATGCAGGTAATAAAGCAACTGATGAGTGTTACATATACATACAGACTGTGTATATACACACACATACATATACACACACACACACACACACATACATATACACACACACACACACACACACACATACATACATACACATATGTGTGTATTATTCCTACTTAAATTCTTATTTAAGGAGCACTGCAGAGTTAAATTCAGGAAATGTCAATGTCAGTGTCAATTTAGTACAGGACAGATGTAAAGATGTACAAATGCAAAGTATGAAGATGTAAATTAAACATTGCAATCTCACCTTTCTTCCGCACAGGCATGATCACACACAAGGATCAGGATCAGGACCAGGACCAGGATCAGGTCAAACACTCAGTAAAAATGTTGCACAGACTTGTCTGAACCATTTGAAAAAGTAACTCCTAAACAAGGCACCGTTCATCAGAATCACAGTGATGTCTAAAACGGAGAACTCTTCAAGGTGTAATAACCGTGAACACTAAAATAAATCCTTTGCAACTTTTCCCCCGAGTGACAGCAAGAGCTCCAACATACAGATGAATGAAGTAGATGTATTCCAGTTATCGTGTATAATAATATGCATTAAAACACACTCTTGCCAAACTTCTTAGACTGAACATGTTCAGTAAGTAAACGCGTCAACGAAGTTTTTCGCACTCAAATAAGTGTTAGTGCTCAGAAACCCGTCTTTACTCTCTCCCCGGAGCCCTACACGGTCCTGTGGCAAACTTCTCGGGCTCTGCCCCTCCTCTACTGTCCTCTTACCAGCCTCCTCAAAATCCAAACTTTCCTCCAAAATGGCGACCTGGATATGGAAATGAATCACTGTGAGCCGACTCCCAAATGTCCACTTGAGTACCTACGTGGGTGCACTCTGTAGGGCGTGTATTAGTGAGTTCACTGTCGTAGGTAGTGCACTATACTCTCCACAGGAGCTAATCTATTGACGCTGTTAGCTAATATAGAAATTCAAGATTTTTGGGTTAGTTACTTCGTGAATCATCCCTATTTAAAAAATAAAATAAAAACTGGAAAAAAATACCTTTGTGGTTTAGTAATACCGTGACATTTGTTAACATTATTATAGTTACGTTTCCTGCTAAAAAGTCGAGAGATGCTAATAACATCTGCTAATTAGCATGTCATTTACATAATACTAATTGGTGTGTAGTTATGTGAAGATAGCAAGTACAGCGACGTAATATTGGCCTATTATTCGTGAATTATTTGTAGGGTGAATATATAATGAGCATGAAATAAGACCTATTGTAGTGTCATATGTGACCATCCAAGAAACCTCACAAAACCATTATTCATTCAATCATTCCTCTTGAGTAACCGCATTATCCTGGTGGATCAGCAGCCTGTCCTAGAAATACTGGGCATAAGGTGAGATCCCTGCTAAAAAAAAAAAAAAAAGAAAGAAAGAAATAGAAACCCTCATAGAATTTGTAATGGTTTTAATGGGGATTGTATTGGTTTGAATGGAAATTGTAATAGTCCCTGTGGGTCTCTACTGATACTGATCCTCTGTTTGTGGCATTTTATGTCTAGTGGATACCATTAGGGACCAATAATGGTTTTAATGGTTAGCTGATGTTTGTAATAGATTTTTGTAGTTGAAACCGTTAGAATTTCCATGATGGATTCTATTATTTGTTTCAGCAGGGATAATTCACCAATCCATCTCAGCACACTGTGCCACACTCATTTACACACTTATTCACATCTAGGGCCAATTTAGTACAGCCAATCAACGTACCTTCATGTTTTTGGACAAAAACAACTAGAACATGTAACACAAGCCCAGGCTCGAACTAGGGACCCTATTGGTTGTTCTTTTTAGCAGGTGTAGACATGAAATGTTGGCGTACAATAAAAAGTTTGATGACATCAAAAATGAATGGAGATGGAACACTTCAATTAAATCTCTAAACTCATTGTATGTGTCTACAATGATGAGTTTTGTATACAATATGAATATGACATGTTCAAAGTAGATATTCTCAAAATAATTCTCAGAATAATATCTGAATAGTCTTTTAAGACGAACTAGTTAAAATATCTAGCAAACAGAAGGTGAACAATTTGAACTAAATATCCCACTCAGATTTACAGTATGTAATGTAAATGTATTGATCCCAAGGAGAAATTTGTGAAAGAAAAGAGAATATTATGAGACTGACAATACCACATTCATGACATTTACCACATTAAGATAAAATGTGTCATAATTTAAATGCTTCTGTTTTGAAGAAGAAAAAAGGCATTCTGCATTTACTCTGTATGTAATTGAGTATTTATATATATATATATATATATATATATATATATATATATATATATGTGTGTGTGTGTGTGTGTGTGTATGTATATATGTATATACATATATATATTGTTTGTTTGTTTGTTTTGTTTGTTTTTGTTTTTTTTGTATGAACATAGTGTGTCATGACACAGCACCCATGTTTCTTCATCAGCCTTGGACCAATCAAATCACGGATAATATGTCAAGTACTGTTGTGGCAACATTGTAAAATAATTTATATTTACTGGCTATTAAATCAAGGATCCTCCAACCTTATCCAGCCCACTGTTTGTGACATTCCTGTGCCATTACTATTTCCTGTAGTTTAAAATAAATATCATCTGAAAGAATAGATTTAAGATTTTTTTCATAGTGTTTCAGGTTGTAATGACTTACTTGAAGTGGCCTTTATTAATGCTGTATGCCCTGCTGAAAAAAACAGAAACCATCACAGAAATTCTAATTGTTTCCACTACAAATACCATAACAAACCATCAGCTAACGATTAAAACCATTACCATTACTGGTCTTTAATGGTATCCACTGGACATAGGATGCCACCAATAAAAGGCAACAAATTACCAGTAGAGACCCACAGGGACCATTACAGTTTCCATTAAAACTAATACAATTCCCATTATAATTATTAAAACCATCACAATTTCTATGAGGGTTTCTATTGTTATTTTCAGCACGGTGAATACTTTGGTCAAGACTGTTACCACTGAAATTTTTGTTTGTGTTAAAGGCTATGGCTTCTTTATTGGCCAGATCCTGCTTTAAATGTTATAGCTGATCAAATGTGTTAAATCATAAGCAAACAGGCTTTTTTATCCCTGTGTTATTACACTGTGCATTCTTTCCATCTGTAAAGCTATTTTATCTAAATCCAGTTTAAATTGTTAATCACAGAGTGGTCTTAATGGTACTGTTAACTGTCAAATAGGTTGAAACAGAGAGCTGTACTTGTTGATTTTGATTGTTATTATGGTACATCAAAATAGTCAGTGCCTGCGATGGGTTGGCACCCTGCCCAGGGTGTTCCCCGCCTTCTGCCCCGAGTTCCCTGGGATAGGCTCCTGGCTCACTGTGTAGGATAAGCAGTACAGAAAATGAATGGATGGAAATTGATTGTCATTTTCTACTACAGAATTAAATGTTTTTCTTCGTGTATGTTGCTGTAATAAATATACTGGCTTTCTGATATAGTTAATTAATGATGAACAATAATTGAATAAACTGTACCAGTTGGTGTCTCATGACTTGACTTCCATTAGTTGTATTAGTCTGTGAAATCCTGTTGTGAGAGATGAATGCCAGGCACATGACTTCAGCACAATACCAGTTTGGGCGAGATGAAGCCTGACACACACAGAGGACAGTGGTCTCTTTTTTCCCCTAACACCTAAAGGACAAAGCAGTTATTCAATAGGTTAACAAAGAGTACAATGATATGGGTGATCATAGTGGCATGCTAGATCGTGGAAATAAAAATGAACTGCTTGTCTTCTTGTAGTACTAAGTTGTGCTAATATATTTTTATTCTATTCAAATAGAATTTCAAGCCATTATTCATTTAATCATGCAATTCATCTGAGAAAAATCAGGAGTTCAAATTTAAAATGAAATCATTAAGAATCAGTGTTAATGAAGCAGGTCCTGGCTAGGAAAAGGACGGAGTCTCTCTCGCTCTCTCTCTCTCTCTCTCTCTCTCTCTCTCTCTCTCTGTGCCTCTCTCTCTTTCTGTGCCTCTCTCTGTCTCTTTGTTCTTCTTAAAACAGGTATTGTGTCCCCACCACACTCTTTAGTCTGGCTATGTTTCAGGAAGCATAGATGCTCATGAGTACTGAGACATGTCAATTGAGATCCCACATTTTATCACACAGCAGCAGAGGAGAAGCAGGAGAGGTTTTCTTTAAATCAGTACGATTCCTATAAATAACCTGAAAACCACTTGCTGTTTCCTGAGGATGGCCTCACACGGACAGCCTAAAGAACAATCAGATTACTGTGGAAGGTATCACATAGAAACCATAAAGATGGCTGTGGATGTTCTTCCTTGGATAGCCTTAGGACTGCAATCACTATGAACAGTTTTGCCTCCAAGTCTCCAACACCGAACAGTTGATAACTTCAACAAAATAGACTTCAAGTTAAAACTATAACGAATTCAGAAATGACTCTGATGCTCATATTCATAAGTTGCTCATAAGCTCATAAGTTCCTAGGTACACAATTGCACTTTCTGACTCTATAGAAAACCGTTATAATAGAGACGTTATTTATAATGACACTATCCGTTGTCACCCAGATGAGGATGAGGTTCTCTTTTGAGTCTGGTCCCTCTCAAGGTTTCTTCCTCATATCATCTCAGGGAGTTTTTCCTTTCCACAGTCACCTTTGGCTTGCTCATTAGGGATGCACTTATAAATGTAAAATTTACATCCATAATTTGTATATTTGTTTAAAGCTGCTTTGTGATAATGCCCATTATAAAATTGAATTGAATTGAATTGAATAGATTAAGACATGTATGATTTAAAAGAACACAGCAATTATGTCTCATCAAGCTTTCTATAATTTATGCTTATTCCAGACCTTCAGACCTTTACTTGCGTGCTGAAGGATTTATCCTGATTGAAAAAAAAACCTTTACTTTCGAGATTTTTTACAACCAACAAAGTGTGCTTCTGAGCCACCCACTGTGGGTCTGTTGGTGGAAACACGCTTATTATATTTGCTGCTAACCAACAAAGTCAGCTGTTCAAAAATATTCAATATTTCTGATGTATTTCAGAATGTATGTAAGCAGCTATTGTATAAAAGTTGTACAAAACACACTTTGTTCATTTAGATAACTGTTTAAATGACAGTTAATCCAACAAAGTGTGTCTTGTACTTCAGTACTGTGTTCAAATATACATTTATTCTAAGTCACAGAATGAAATTCTTGGTATTCAAAGTCATTTGTAGAGTATTTACAAGACACTTGACTATTAAGTTATTGAGATTGCATTAAATATTTTATAAATATGAATTTTATAGACAGTGCATACTGTGGAGACTCAAATTCAGTCTTTGTAGAAACACTGCTGAATCCCAAACACATGCATTTGAATAAGTTTATGAAAGGAGGCTCTGACATACTGACTACAATGAAAACTAATTTGCAAGCAAGTGATGAACATTATTTTATATTCTTAAGCAATGTGAAGTCTTATGGGAGGATATTCGAATATATAAGATTTTCAAGCTTGAAAAAGGCAAATTAACACTTTTTAACAAAATGTCTTCTAATTTTTGTTTTTATTTCATACTTAGTTTATATTATATTATATTTTTTCAGATAGCCTTTAAGAATGCCTTTAACAAAGGAATAACATATTGAAATCATTCTCATGGCTGGATTGGGAAACTGTCACAAGGTTGTAATGGACATGCAGTTACATGCATAACAAAGATCTATTAACACAAGTTCATCATGAGTGGGAGAGACATTTTGCTAAAAAGTGTTCATTTCCCCCTGTGTATTCTGACTTTTGGGACACCCTGTAGTTCATATCATCTGCCATGTTCAAATATATAATTTATAAATGAGAGAAGGAGAACGAGAGAGACAAGAAATATTAATGAGAATGACAGAATGGACAGACCGGAAGTCTCTTATCAGCAGGGTGGCAATTAATCACAGTTCACAAATTAGCCCAGAGGTCTGTCATCATGGTCATGTTGTTTCTCAAAAGCACTGAGAGGTAAATGAGTGACATGTTTCATATCATGACCTCGGTATAATATGATTCTATCTGCCATTTTGGTTGAAAATGAGTTAACCACAAATGTTTTTATTCCCCTGTGGTTTTATTTATTTTCTGACCTGCTGTCTAAATCACCCTGGACTGTGTGGCACTTCTTATACAAAACATGAAGACTTTTACACTGGCAAGTTTTGACTAAGCAGTAATTATGCAGTGCTAATAATCCATGGTACATTTGATATTCGGTAGACTAATAGACCTTACCAAAGAGGTAGATGCTTGCTTACAAATTCTCTTATTTACTATATCTGAAGTGCTTTAACCCTGTACAAACTGTTGTAGGGAGAGAAAATAATCAGACTGAGTAGTGGATAACAAGTCCGTCTTTAAATGTAAAGCTTCTTCTTACTTGGATTAAGTAAAGCGCCATATGGTGGCCAAAATCAAAAAGTCAATTCAGCTGATGGTCTTGAGATGCTGAATTGATTAACTTGGCCGCTAGTTGTTAATTAGTAACACGGGCAATCTGGATTTATAATACAGTCTCAGTAATTCTGCATGTATACATGTTTCTTTGAAAATGAGTAACACAAGAGGAACTGTAATTAGGACAGCGCTTTTAAGAGACTAGATCAGTCTATAGCCTACGTTTATAGTTAAGACACAGAGCTGATTATAGAGAGGCAGAGAATCCTCTGTTAATCTCAGATAATATAACAACGAAGAAAACAAATTGGATGTCAGTGCACAGAGCTTTTTAATTAAAAAAATAATAAAAACCAGGCAGGTGTTCATTGAGGCATGACAAACAGTCACGTGGAAAGAGGGCAAAACACACTCTGACCAATTTAATTCATGCCTGATGATGCAGTTTTGAAGGTCACACCATTATAAAGGTATAAGTAGTATAGATGGTGTGCACACAACACCAGAGAGATAAACAGCATCATTTGAAATAACTAAATCACTATTGTAAATGCAGCTAGACAACTGAGTGTGCATCAGTGATATAAAATGCAAAATTGTATGTTTCCAGGCGAACAGACCCAAAATTTATGATTATGCACATCGAACATTAAAAACTGCATCTGCAAACAGGAACAGATTTTACAAGCTTACCGAGAAGAATAAGTTGACACATGATAAATGATGAATGCCACAAAATACAGCATTAAGCTGACATACAATCTAGTGTAAAGAGAACAAGACTGGATGGTTTAATGAATCATCTATTGCACCTATTGTCTACATCCAGAACTGTTGGCATCTGTTGATGGAAACACAGTGGTGTCATTAATAACATTCATGAAACATAAGCCTGTTCTGCTGGACAAGCTAATCCTATAGTGCAATAAGCATGGGTTACTTATTATGCCCACATGTACACTGTTAACCAAACTCACAAGTGGCTTCTTCTTCACTAGGATTAAATTAAATATGCGCCACCATCACTGAACAATCATTATACTATTTTGTTGAAGGATTGAACTGAAGAATGATCCAGAGTCCTACTATACAAACAAAGAAATAAGCAATATGGCTTTAATACAGCTTAGGTAATAATAATTGTAGTGCTAGATGTTTCCATTATTTTGTCCTTTCACCTCATTAAATGTCATACTGCAGTGTTCCTTCTTTATGGAGTTATTTTAAAATAGATTATTCCAGACAGCAGACTAAAAGCCACTGAATTGATTCTGATATTGGTTAAATATGGATGAGGTGAAACTCCATATAACTTTGTTGATAACTAGTTAAAGCGTCTGGCTTTTCTGGTTAGCATTTTTGTCTCGCAACTCCGGGGTTGGGGGTTCAAATGACACCTCCTCCACGTGTGTGCGGGGTCTGCATGTTCTCAATGTGCTTCGGGGGTTTCCTCAAGGTTCTCCGGTTTCCTCCCCCAGTTTCCACCATAGTGGTGTGTGAATGGGTGTGTGTATGTGTTGTGCCATGTGATGGGTTGGTACCCGGTCCAGGGTGTCCCCCACCTTGTCCTTCAAGTTCCGTGTGTAGAATAACAGAGTACAGGTACAGAAAATGGATTGATGGATGGATGGATAGGTTTTATTATTATTAGTTTTATTTGCTATCTCAGTCTCAGTCCATGATATAAAAAGTTTTTTTGAATCAACTGCTGAGTTTATGCTGACACCAAGTGGCAATGTCTACATATTACATAAGCTGTTTGGCTGGTCAATGCACAACATTTAAAAAAAAAAAAATCCAAGCATTTAAGCATAGTCATGTGATAAAATAAGTACACCCCACGGAAATTCTTAGAGGCTTTTTTCTTGAAACCCTTCCAAACAACTTGTGATGATGTAGGTGACTTCGGATTGTAGTTTTGGAGACTTTGTGATCCCAAGACGCAACTAACTTCTGCAATTCTCCAGCTGTGATCCATGGAGATATTTTGGCCAATCGAACCATCTTCTTCACAGTGTAGACACACGTCCAATTCCAGGTTGATTCATAACATTTCCAGTTAACTGGAACTTCTTAATTATTGCCCTGATGGTGGAAATGGGCATTTTCAATGATTGTGCTATTTTCTTACAGCCACTTCCCATTTTGTGAAGTTCAACAACCTTTTGCTGCACATCACAGCTCTATTCCTTGGTCTTACTCATTGTTATGAATGAATAAGGGAATTTGGCCTATGTATTACCTCATATTTATACCCCTGTGAAACAGGAAGTCATGGTTGAACAATTTCCTGTTCCTAGTCCCCCAATTGTACTAAACAAAAAAAGTAAAATATCAATATGAATATATACTTCAAATATATTTTCCTCATATGAACAGACTTGGGTGTAACGTGTTACAAAGTAACGTGTTACTGTAATCAAATAATTTTTTCTGATAACGCAGTAATGTTACACATTGCATTTTAAATTTATGTAATTTGATTACAGTTACTGATGTCAATGAAATTATCTTTACCTGCGTTAAAAATGTATTGTTGAGCAGAGCACAACAAAAGATAATGTACTTTGCATGGCACTGTAACAGCTAAACCCGATAGCTTAGCTGTGTCTCCCCTTGGCTAGTGACACCAAACTAGCATGGTTAGAAAAGTTTTATATTTTATCAGTCTGGTAGTCACAAATAAATAAATAAAGAAGAAGAAGAAGAAGAACAACAACAACAAGAAGAAGAACTTTAAAATTCATAGTAGCATTTAATTTCTATTTTTTATATATATAATGTATTTTTGTTTTTTATGATGATTGCCTTTCATCTTTCTGTCAAAGGCAAAAGAATTCAGATGTCAATTCAAATTAGCATTATTTGAAATTAATTACTTAAATTATTACTGAAATTAATTACTTCAAATTCACATTATTTAAAATGAACTACTTGAATTTTTACAACCGATCCGTGTTATTAATTAAAACGCCTCAGGTCATAACAGCAAAAGGGTGCTCTACTAAGCACTAAAGATGCTTGCCATGAAGGGATTGAATAATCTTGAAACTGGAGAAGTCATTATAAGTTGCATTTTCAGTTGAATTTGGGGAAAGCACATGAAGCATTCGCTGTGTTGAACTATTTCAATTGCTTTTATTTGATTTGTTCATTGCAAACAGCTGAAAGTCTGTGAATTTCAAAAATAAACCTGATTTGCAATGGGGGTTGAATCATTTTGTTTGCAACTGTATGTTCAGGTGGTTTCCACTTAACAGTTTATCCTCCCTTCTTATACATTACCATTAGGCTGGAGATTCTCTAAGGAACCTCACAATTGCATTTGAGTTCAGTATGCCATAAAGAGATTATACATAGGTCCTTTATGCAATCTATCTATCTATCTATCTATCTATATGTATATGTATATATATATATATATATATATATATATATATATATATATATATATATATATATATATATATATATATATATATATATATAAACTTCATTATAATTTTTCCCCCAGTATAACCATTGGGACATAAATGATTTAAATATTTTCATCCATCCTTATCCATTATCAATCTTAAAACATTACATACTGGTGATCACGTGTAAATCTATAAACATATCAATCTTACAGTATTTTTTTTACTAGTCTCCAGTCCAAAAAGGCAATAAAAATACCAACTTATCAAACCTCAAAATCATTTGCAATATCTCACATCCTGTAGCTGCAACATAATACACATTTGTTTTAAATAATTTACTGCAAATATTTAAAGCACTAGGAGGCTCCAGGCATAGTTGGTCCAATTTACCTGGTGGCCCAGTTTACCTGAGTTCACCCTAATTAAAATCTAAATGCAATTTTTAGCTGTGTAGTAAAATAGCCATTTATTTGTCATTAAAATCATTTGGTAGTGTTGACACAGTAAAATGTATCAATACAGAATCTTCCCAGAGAGCATTGCAAAATAATTAAGAATCAATTCTTTTTCCTATCAATAATTTCCACAACACTAGCTTACTTTAAAAAAAATTACAGAGACCTAGTTAAGTGCAGAAAGATGGCTTTGTAGTGGCATGTATGTGGTCTGTCATATAATGAAAACTCATTGATCATATAAGGAAATGGTATTACTGTAAAAATAAGGAAGAATGTTTAATGTAAAAGGTGTTAAAAGTACATAAAATAGTATTATATACTAGATACGGAAGGCCAAAGAGGCAGTGCTGAAATAAAACAGGCTTTCATTGTAATAAAGGTGTTTAGTATTTGGTCTGTAGTATTTGTAACTGTTGCACATTTGTTCAGTTTTAAAACTTCTTACACACAGAGCCATAACCACCAACACTGACACGTCCCCCCAATAATCATATTTGGCCAAATTGCCTCATTCCCCACCCAGTCAAGTTATACACCACTGGGTATGTTGTTAGGCTGACAAAAAGGTGGGGTTTTTTTTTGGTTTTTTTTTAGGCTGGTCTGCCTCAGTGGTTTAGCAATGTTCGCCAATGTAGTCTGTATGTCCTTATCAGGTCTGTGCTCAAAAGGTTAAAGGGATAGTTCACCTAAAAATGAAAATTCTGTTATCATTTACTTACCTTTATGCCATTCCAAACCCAAATACTCTTACTTTTTATCACATAAAAGAAGACACCCCCCCCCCCTCTTTTTCCCCCCTCCACTCTATTACAGCTCTATTCCATCAAGATAGTGATCATGAGCTTTAAAGGTGCACTATAAAGGCACCATCAAAACTATACTCCAAGTGGCCATATGAGAGCTTTGTGTCATATGGACTGCTTTTCTGTATAACTGTGTAAACATTCTTCAAAATTCTCCTGTTGTGTTACACTGAAAACAGCCTACAGGTTTGGAAAAACTTGAGGGTGAGTAAATAATTTTGTGTAAGTAATTTTGTCTGGCTAGCTGACAGAGCCATGCCATTTTACAGAGACATTATGACAATAATGAAAAGACAATAATGAAAAGACAATAATGAAAAGACAATAATGAAAACACAATATTGAAAAGACACTAATGAAAAGAAAATCAAATGATATGATTTTTTTTCTTTGGGAAAACAAAAAAAAGGGTAAGCTGACAGGAACAGGAAAAAGTTAACAGTATATACACAGTGGAAGTTATGTAATTCATATTTGGTTTGCTATTGTTTGGAACATATTATTCACTTCATCTGTGCATAATACGATGAAAGCCCAGCCTGAGGGTAGAAAGTGAGTAAATCTGAAATATAATAAACCATCTAATCTAACTTGTTTTTGTATTGTAATACTTACTGACCTTACTGTAGTTATTTTGGTCCTAAATATAAAGGTCTTGCATTGTGTATATATAAGTAACGTATATATAAATATTTGGGCCTTTATTACATAGGGGCCTAAAAACTAAAAAAGGCCATTACATTTTTGACTACTTAGTGGACAAGCCTTTGTTTGTAATGACAGCTTCAAGACGCTTCCTGTATGAAGAAATACAGTATTCAGGTGTGATTTTGGCCCATTCTTCTAAACATATTATCTTTAAATCTTGAAGATTCCGGTTGGCTAAAGAGCTAAAGATCGCATGCTGAAGTGTCCTTGGGCAAGACACTGAACCCCAAGTTGCTTCCAATGGCTAGTAGCTTGCATGGCAGCACTTATTCTTTCTTTTTAAAAAAAAAAAAAAATACTGTTACATGCATTAAGTTATGGCCAATTTGTTTCAATTTGTTTTCCAATTTGTCTCTTTCAAATAAACTTGTCAAGTGCATTACCCATCACCTGTCTAAATTACATCCATTCAAATAATAGCAGGACTCACTATATGGGCAACAGTTTGTCAAAACACTCATATGTGCTTGTTGAACACACCTCCAGGTTTATCCCCCACCCCCCTTTCCCCTTGCTGTTATAATAACCTCCATTCTTCTGAGAAGGGTTTCCACTAGATTTTGGAATGTGGCTGTGGGAATTTGTGCTCGTTCAGCCACAAAAGCATTACTGAGGTCTGGCACTGATGTTGGGCGAGAATTCATCCCTAAGGTGTTCAGTGGTGTTGAGATTTGTGCAGGCCACTCAAGTTCTTCCACTCTAACCTTGACAAACCATGTCTTCATGGAGTTCATGTTGTGCACAGGGGCATTGTCATGCTGGAACATGTTCAGGCCAATTAGTTCCAGTGAAGGGAAATTGCAATGTTATAGCATACTAAGACATCCTATACAATTGTGCGCTTCTAACTTTGTGGCTTGGGGAAGAACCAAATACACGTGTGATGGTCAAGTGTCCACAAACCATTGATTATATAGTGTATATCAGACAAAGAGCAATGATGAGACTAATCACATCCTTATTAACAGCTCTGAAGCACAACTTCAGAGCTTTTATAGTAGAGACAGGTCACACTGAGTGCAAAGACTAAAGATCTGCAATTACTTAAGTATGCTTTAACCTTATTTTAGGTATGTCAAGTTGTTAGAGTCTGTGGCTATATATACAAAAGGCTTTATGTTTCAACACAAACATGTCACATTACACCTTTCGAATTCTGACAGCCGGGCGCCTGGAGGGAAAATTTCCTGTGAAGTTATCAGCTTACTAATTTAGCCCAAGAACCAACGACTGACAGCTTTTCCAGATCTGCTTCTGAGTGTGTCAAAAACGAGCACACTGTAACTGAAAAAGCAAAAAGACACTACACATAAAGAAATGACAGGGAGAGAGGATTTTACCTGCAGTGTATATAAATGGAAAAAATAATGGAAAGAAAGTGTCTAACTGTTAATGAACCAATTGTTTCTTCGATTGGTTGATTTTATTTGTCTTTCTTTATTTGTGTTGTTGGTTTATGTTACTTTACGTTGTTTGCTTTTATTTTCTTTCTTTCTTTCTTTCATTTCAGCTCAACCTCTCACACAAGGATTTGCTTTTAAATGACACTGTTTCAAGAGACATGGCTTGTCATAGAGCTAAACCAGACTGACAGGCATTAACCATTAACAAACATTAAACTCTATGTGTCAATAACCTGCAAAACTGGTTATTGGATAATTACAGTTTAACATGTCATTTAAAGGTTTTCTTTTCATACAGATTTGACCGTATGAGAAAACACAAATAAGACTCATTCTACTGTTACAACTGGTCTGTCCTATAAGCTCTGTAGGACGCGACATAGACATTTTCGCCTGAAGAGGATTCCTTTCAGATGAATAATGAGCTCAGAGCAATTTTGCTAATCTGTTGTTGACACACAAACACCACATGACAATACATTTGGAGATGTTTGCAGCTAAATGTGCTTTATTTATTTAGGATTAGAAAGTAATTACAATTGAGGGAGACAACATGCCTTGACCTTTATTATTCTGACGTTACTTATATCCTGGATATCAGTCTGAGCTTGGAGAGGAATTCTAAGTGATTTGTTTCATACAAATACCAAAAAAAAAAAAATAATTAATAAAATAAAACTTTCTTAAATCAAGCTGAGATATAAAAACTGGCATCAAATATGAACAGGTAAAATGGCATCTCTATTGTATGATGTCCAATTTGCACATAGTGTATCTATTCATAAAGATAATGTTTTATGGCTTCTCTCTCTATCCTCTGTAATTAACTAGATGCCTGAAGGTATCTGAGCAGTGCTCTGAGCTGTGGCTCATGTTGCCTGTTATCATTTATAATGTACATGAAAGGACACAAATTCACCAAAGTCCTGTTGTGCCGTGTGCTGTAGAATGCAAATGAGAAAAAGCACAAAGAATTACTGCTAACCAAATGCACATGCATGCACTGCCATGTGGACATGACGAAGTCTAAAAAGGTTATAAAAAATAAATTCCTCATTTAACTACTGGACACAGTGCACACAAGTATTTAATTCAGTATTCAATTACGTTTAATTACGTCCATTATTAGTAAGACCACTGAAATATAACCTTGTCACAAATGAAGACTCACAGAGAAACACTAAATCTTCAAGATACCATCTGCACACTGTATACCAAGCTGATGTAAGTGGGAGCTAAAACAGGGGCTATTATCCACCACCAGGTGGCAAAAGTGATGCAGGAGGAGGTGCCACAGTTACATCAATGCCCTCCAGAGGCGAGGGCTGGGTAGGCTGGCTGCTAAATACTGCAAGCAGAGCAGAGCACAGTGTGAGACTGGGATTTATTCTCAGTGCAAAACTCTACGGAATAATTCTCTTGTAACATTTGAGACTATTGTTATAATCGTTAAAATGCAGGATGCACATGCCAGGCTTCCGGACTAAAATGTTATTCTGTATGAGCAGAAGTGTAGGAGGCAATCCATTGATTAAACACATGCTAGACGTTGGCTTCACAGTATCTGCATCTATGCTCAGAGACTTTGGGATCTACTGGATCTTTGAGTAGGAGGAACTTGAGGAAATGTGAGTTACATGTAAATATGATTCCTGTAACTGGACCATAACATCCCATTGCTCATTAGATCTAAACTTTGGATTTTAAGTAAGTAAATGTGCTCTGTGATTTCTCTCATTAATAAACTAACACACGAAATGAAGATTTTGTATGATGTATCTATTGCTGTTTTGTTAAATGCTCTTACACAGATACCAATTGCTTCTAGAAATGTAGTAGAAACTGACTTCCAAATGAGACATATGTAGATCTGAAGGTTATGAATTTAAGACTTTAAATCTTTACATTAATCTGTTTTTTTTTCCTGTCTTGAAACCATGATAATGTCGAAGTGCATAATAACACACAGATCGAATCTTTTCATTTGTTTCCCCTTTTCATGCTTCTTAAACTTCCTGATCATGTGAGTCCACTGAATTCTACAATATAGAAAATCTGGAGTGTTGGAGTGTATAATAATTTCTTCTAAATCTATTCTTTGCTACGTGAAAACACTTAAGTCCTTCACATTAAAAGTCAGCTGAGTTAAAAGGCATGATTTAATTAAATAACAGCCATTGCAGTAACTCTTTGTTTATGTCCTTAATGGCCAAGGACAGATCAGAGGTGGTCAAGTATTTCTGAATGCCGGCAATGTTTGCCACGAGAGATAGAGCTCCAGAGACAATCAAGAAATTATAAGTCAACTGAAAATCTTTGTTGCACACATTTTCATACACTGTTACTCACTTTTACCACTTTAATTTGTTTTATTTTTGTCATAAAGTCGTTACATGTTTCAGCATGTATGAAAACATGCTTTTAATCCTTTTATTATGATTTCCTGTTGGTATCTACCTATAAAGAGGTCACATCATACCTACTGAGAGCAAATGGAAGAATTTATTCAATCACTCTGAGTACTGTTGGTGTTTCTGTCCCACAGAGCTGGATTAAAACTGACCTGCATGCAAAATGAATCTGTGCACACATGCAAACACACTTCTGCATTCACCGTGTAGTGAAGACTGAACTGTCTTTTCAGATGAAAATGTTTGACATCTGCTATCTATATCCAACTTAACGTTCATCATTCACGTATTCATCTTTAGTAATCGCCTTATCCTGTTGAATTCAGTCAAATGGCAATTCATTCTCCTTGACATGCTTTCAGGAAGAATGATTAGGCATGTCTCAAGTAGGCTTATGAAAGATCACTGTGGTATAGGAGTAGCATAAGCAGCCTCTTGTGTACAAGCAAGAAGACATATGAAGTGATGAAAGAGAATTTAATTTCTGTTAGGGAAAATCCAATTTGTGTCATCATTCTTATTGTGACTGTTCAGGTTCAACATATTAGAGCCGGAATTCTCACTTACTTTTACAGCATTTAACAGATGCCAGAGAGTTATCCAGAGTGACTTGTAGTCTGATTAGACTAGAAGTGCATTGTAGTCTGATTTAATTTTGCAGGGTTTAAACAGTTAGGACACTTTTAAAATGCTGACCCCGACTCAGTACAGATTTAGTTTATGAACATAATCCAAACGATTCAGCTGTACAGTAATATATTGGCTATTTTCTCCACATACTTCATGTGGAGTTCATGCAGCATGAAATAAAAAATAAATTCAGTTATGATTATACATGGGGAAAATGACCACCAGGGGGTCAGACTGAGAAAAATACAGGGCTCTCGTCAGTATTAACCGTACTGCTCGGTGAAACAAGTACAGTCGATAACAATAACAACTGTTAAAGGATTAGTAACACTGAAAGTTAAAATCTAGAACTGTTAACAGTTCTCCACTTGTTCCTCTGGGGGAACCCTTAAAGGTTGTCCCTACACGACTGTATTATAAAGTGAAGGACCCATCCAAAGTACCAAATATAAAGTACCAAATATAGGTTTTTTTTTTGTTTCTTTTATCACTGCAAATACAAAATCAATTGCTTCTGTTTTTTTTTTTTTATTATTATTATTTTTTTTACATGTTCCTGTCCTGACTGTTGTGGGATTTAACTGTATGATAATATTGCAGTGTACCATGATAAAAAAAAAAGTCTATAATAATAATAACAATAATAAGAAGAAGAAGAAGGAGAAGAAAGTTAATTGTGTAGGCATTACTTACATTTATAGTTTATTAACAGGTTATAAACATTTGTAGTTAGCAGCAGATATCATGGCATACCATCCATCCATTTCTGTACTGCTTATCCTACAAAGGGTTGTGGGGGAGCCTGGAGCCTATCACAGGGAACTTGGGGCACAAGGTGGGGGACACCCTGTACAGGTGGCAACCCATCAACCCACAATGGAAAATTTATCAGCTTACATACAGTGCATGTCTTTGGACTGGGGAAGGAAACCAGAGTACCTGGAGGAAACACCCAAAGCACAAGGAGAACATGAAAACTCCACCCACACAGGGAGGGTGGAGGCAAACGTAATTTATATGCTCAGTGATTTCAAGATGACTGTTCACAATAGGCTCATACCTAACATCAGTTGTATATCCAACACATTTCAGACTTTTTGTCTTTTCACTATTTGACTGCTTACTCTAATGATGTGTCACCAAAGGGTGGGTTCCTGTTTCCTCCCAAGGTTTCTTCCTCATGTCGTCTTTTTCTTTGCCATTCTATCTTCTTGTTGGCTCACTAGGTGCACATCTAGATGTCCATAAAGCAGCATTGTGACAATGTCTATTGTTAAAAGTACTATGCAAATAAAATTGAAGATGAATGGAACAAACTAATATTTTTTTCATACAGTTTCACCTCCACTGTATAGTTTCAGCTCTGTTACCACATTAAAAGTGTGATTTATAAGCAGGTTTATATCTGCAACCATCATTCTAGTGAAACTGTCACTGTCAGAGAAGATGACAGAAATAGAGGAGGCTAGTTCATTAATCAGAAAAATGTAATTCATTGTTCTGAAGTTCTCCTCAGAAGCCATATTTGCAAAAGTGTTGATACCCTGATCCTGAAGGAGTCGGTTACAAAGGCATGTTCGATCACGTCTGTAGATTGAAAGATTGAAATCAGGCAATAACTGCTATCCCAAGAGTGCTTGCAATTCACCTTTTGTTTGATTTTTCTGTCACTTATTCCTATTCTTCAAATGTTACAATCACTAGGTATAAGTAATCCAGCTGTTATGGCTATTTTAAATATTTTAAATCAAATTTTCACAGATAAATCTCATAGTGTAAACTCATCATACCAAATGGATTCATAAGTTCTAATTATATGAGTTTCACAGAATACAAACATGAAAAATAACTGTATTTGCAAAATATTTTTACCTTATAGGAATTCTGCAAGTCATTTATATTGTGAGAACCTTTTAGATGAATGCAAAAAAAAAATTAAACCTCTAAATCCTGACAACTCATGAAGTGCTTGATTATACAATGAAGAGAGTAATCAAGTGTGAAAAACACAGGGGAGGTACTACATTGTACTCCATAGCACCCCCCAGGGGCAGAACTGGGCAATACTGCACAACACAGAGGGGAAGAAAAATATCACTCAATAATGACTGCAAGAAACAAATTTCTACACAAAGCTGAAGCGCAAAGAAATAAATTGTACATAAAATGGAAGAATTCACACAGCCAAATTTATTTAATTCAATATATTTATAATTTATACCGGATCTTGAGGTTTTAAGGCATGAATAATTTACATTGACGTACATTTCCCTGTGACATATTTCTGAAATATGTGAAGTGCATATCTGAAAATGATGCTCGGTCATGAGTCTCCACACCTGCGACATTAAAAGCTCCTGTAAAAAGTAACAACAAAAAAACCTAGAGAAAATAAATTAGGAACTCACAAAATAAAATTTCGGTTTATTGTCGCACAACAATTTCACACATACATCAAACAGGCCACAATAGATAGCAATTTAATAGACAAGCAAGAAAAGAAAACTCTTTTCTTCAGCCTTGCCATCTCATACAAACCAACTACGTATGGTACAACTGATGTACATACACAAAGTACTGGAATGCTTTGAATTAAACGGCTTTCGATTTTTTTTCTTTTTTTCTTTTTTACAATTTCAGTTGAGCTAACATGACATGGTCAGACCACAAGTAAAATCTATTTCATAGAGAGGCTTCAACTTCAAAGCACCGTTTGGTAACCAGAGATCACTGTCAAAAATGGCTGACCTCCTAACAATATGTACAAAAATATAAAATGTAAATAAAAATACAAACAAATTCTCCTTTAAAGTATTTTGTAAGAAGGTAGAGCTTTGAAGTCTTGGTTGTTTCTACAAAATTTGCAGTTAGGTGTGTACACAGATGCTGAACTCTACTTGATGATGACCACATTTCTGTCTTCCCCCAGAGGACGAGTTAAGGAGAGGAGGGTTGGGAGGAGGTTCAGCAGGACGTCCTCTTTTAATCGTCTGTCTTCTGCTTCTTAGTCTCAACATCATCCTGAAAACGGGGTCACACAGGATTAGACATACACTGCACATGCGTCAGGTTGGGTGAAAACATATTTTCAAAAAAAAAAAAAAAAAACCTCACTTCATCATCATCATCATCCTCAGCTGCCCTCTTCCCTGTTCCGCCCTCAGCCTCGTCTTCCTCTTCATCTTCGTCACCTGCATCGTTGTGACAGGTTTATAAGATGTCATTGAACACTTTCTTGCAAAGACACTATGCAGTTGAGGTAGTAAATGCAAGTAGTACTATAGGCTATGCAATTTCTCACCCTCTCCATCATCTTCTTCATCCTCTTCCTCACCAACATCTTCCTCTTCTTCTTCTACTTCATTTTCCTGATCTCCATTTTCCTCATTATCCTGACAAAACAGTGCCGTTATTAATTTGCAACTCAGTATCAGGGCGGCTGATGGCGGTGCCTGAACTGACGTGAAATTGTTTTAAAAAGAAATTCTGTGGGCAAAATAGAGAAATGAAAGAAAACTTACCGCGCTCCCATTGGCTGGAGCGTCCTTTCCATTTTCGGCCTCCTCCTCAACCACCTTTTTTTCTTTGAGGTCCTAGAAGGTGACATAGGATACAATATCCGTTTTAATGCTGGGCCTTTAATGCAGTATTCACGTTATGGCTTGCTTTTTTATGTCACCCAAAAAAAAAAAAAAATCCCGCTAAACTTCCACTCTCGAAGCCTATTGGCTGCTCAACCTTTCAATCTCCGCCCACTTGACGCTACCTCACTGAAGTGTTGTAATCTGATACGTCGCTGGTTTTAGCGCCAATGAGCTGTAGTCCAAAGAAAATGATCTACATCATAGGTTGGGGTGAAGACACGCCCGCGCAAAAACTACAACTCCCAGAATGCTTTGCGGAGATTATTTTCGTATAGCCAATAGGAAAGAACAACCAGAAAGAGAGGTTTAGATTAACCACACAGAGAGAGAGAGAGAGAGAGAGAGAGAGAGAGAACAATAGCGACATGCATGAAGCCTATAGGTTTTTTTTCCAATTATTATGCGGTGTTTATGTTAACAGATCTCTTTATGAGCAATTGTAATGGATCTGATCTTATTATGTAGTCAATATATATCTAAATTATAGTTATCAGGTGTAAAAAAAATAAAATAAATAAATAACTTTTTTCGCCTAATATAATAAAACTAATAACACCTTCAGAAATGGTTGATGTCCTATCCGGGACAGCTATCCCCTGATGTGGCAGATCGCTCGTATTAATAAATTAAGGTGGCAATCCTTAGGCTTTAAGCCGTTTAGTGCTACAGTTACGCCTCCTTTACACCATCCCCATTGCATTACATGCCAACGCTTTGTAGGCTCACACCAACACTAGACTAGAAACGCTAGTGACTCAGATGAATAAATTTAACCGTGGTTGTTACAAAGCACACATTCTTACGGTGGTGGGGATCAAAGATTTCGCCTATTAAAAAAAAAAAAAAAAAACACAAGCGAAACGGGAAACTGATCTACAGATCTGCACTTGATCGGAGGGTTAGATTAGACAGCTCAAGGTAAAAGCGCACTGCAAACAGACTAACAAAGGACAACTGATCCTAAACCTTATTTTACTTTCCATCATCTGTAACTTTGCGCTTTTTTTCCTCCACCAGGGTCGAACTTTAAAACAGCAGGAATATGACTGAGAGGACCTGAGTCTTGCGGGGATTCTGCGTGGCTCTGCGTTTGCTCTAGAAACGCGAGTGTAAACTCAGACAAGCCGCGTCAGTGTTGAACAAATCACGATATATAGGTTATGTATATTAAAGCATTCCCCCCCCCTTTTGAAATGAAATGTCATCTCAATCGCCCTGTCTCTGAAGTGCAACATCTGCACCCCAAATTTAACCCGACAGGTAGGCAGCTTTAACCAAGTGTGCGTCCGGTATCTTAAAGCAAAAAAATATATATATATAAAATAAATAAAAAATAAAAAATCAAGTCGGTTTATTCTCACTAATCATACTCTTGTTGACCATAATCTGAACTTCAAATGAAATGCGTCATGCAAGGATGCATGAATAAAATCCCCATGCGCGCAAATCCGAGCCAGATTATTTATGTGAGGTGCGGGCACGAAATAAAATCGGTGTCTATGGACTACGGATTCGCTCTCAAAAAAAACACACACACACACACACACACACACACAAAAAAAACACACGAGGATTGGCCTAAAAAAAGAGCGTTATGTAGCCAAGCAGTGTCCCGTTGTGGTCTTGTGGCATCATTCATCATCCAGACGGAGACATGAAGGATTCAGGGAGCGCTGGGGAACTTGTCATATGGGAGCGCAGGCGAGTGCAACACGGACCCGAACATGAAATACAACGCTGTGTGACCGGCGATCAATCACCACTCAAACGGGGACTGTTTGACTTGTTCAAACGGAAGTTGATGATGTGAT
The DNA here is from genome assembly GCF_001660625.3 of Ictalurus punctatus. Taxonomy (NCBI): domain Eukaryota; kingdom Metazoa; phylum Chordata; class Actinopteri; order Siluriformes; family Ictaluridae; genus Ictalurus; species Ictalurus punctatus. The sequence continues at coordinate 18,139,750 of NC_030426.2, read as the reverse complement.
ATCCAATTTTGAAAGGTACTTTTTTTATTTAAAAAAAGAAGAGAAAAAAAAAGGAGGAACCGAAACGTTTCTGTAACAAAAGACTCCGATTCGGACAATGCCACAGCTCTGGGCTGCAAAATGTATTTCTCGAAGCAAACCCAACTTTACAGCGCATCTTACACCACTGTAGCCTATATCTTCCACATTAACAAGTCTTTGCGGAAAGAAAACGTGCGTCCACGTCAATGACAAAAAAAATCCTTATATACTTCAATAAAAACGCTGTTCCTAATATATCACTTCTGAACAAAATCCTTATTACATATATGTAGCTTGTATATTATGGTCCGTCCTTTTAATATTCCCTAGCCTATTAACTGAGTGTTAGTCTATATAATTATTTAGAGTTTTCTTTTTTTCTTCTTCCTTTTTTTTAACCTACCTTGGCGGATATTTCCGAGCTGGTGTCGACTTTTGTGTCAGCCATTTCTGTCCGAAAGTGAAAAATGTGATCCGGTCACGGAATAAGATAATGGAAAGGGGTGTCCAAAACCCGCTTCGGAAAAAACGAAGGTTTAGTTGGTGCCTGTGGCGAAACTCCTCCGCCAGCGGAGCGCTTAATATAGACGAGGGGGCGGGACCAAAAGGCGGTGGCGTTGTGACGTGGGCGGGGCATCGGGCAGCGGTCTCTAGATGTGAGCGGGATCAAAAGGCGGGCGGTGCTCACTGATTGGTCGATATGACGAGAGGTCCGTATTCCGTGCGTCTAATTCGCTAGACTGGAACAATGGACAGTATTTCTACAGTGCTTACAAACCAATCTTTCTGGGTCACTTATGTGCCTATAGTAACTATATAGCTGCGCTTCTGACTGCTTGTGATGGATAGCTCAGGCTTATAGGAGAAGAAAGAGAGTTAGATCTAGATTTAGGTTACACTTTTTTTTTTTTTTTTTTTTTTTTAGATATATAGCGAGAGGGTGTGTGTGTGTGTGTGTGTGTGGAGGTGATGACCTATAGACTAACAAATCGAGCTCGTGTTTACAGATGACCACCAGGGGAAAAAAATGAACTGTTAAATTCGTGTTAATTTCGCTTTAGCTAACGCATATCAATATTACATTTGTTTCGCAAGTGTTATATGTGAGGTGTAAGCTACACTATGTTAAAGTACAACTTCTGAGTATATTAAATAGCCCATGATTATTTGTTTGGTTAACTTAATTTATCCTGCACACAGTGAGAACGTGCTCAATACACTCTGAATAGAAGTCCTGAGTGCTCAAACATCACCTTCTGATCATAAAAAAGGCCCCCTGTAATAATATATTTTTTTTAAAAGCTGTCTAATAAACAAGGTCACATATTGAAAGATCAGAGGATAATGTTGCAGTACTTTAGCACGACTGCTTGAGTTAAACCTCCTCTTTTTTTGATTGATGTTTGCTGGCTCCGCCCTGTTACTGAAATCTGCGAGAAGCGCTAACGGCTTGGTAAATGTTTCACGTTGGCGGAAAGCGCTGATCTCAGAACAGTTCTGTCGCTTAGTTCGAATCATAGCCACAGCCTAGGGGCGAGAAGAAGCTGATCCCAGAACAGAGCAGCTGTAACGTTCAAAACGCAAGCAGCGAATAATTTTTTTATGAAAGAGAAAGTGAGTACGAGAAATAATATGTCCATGAATTCATTTGTGCCTTGTTGTTGCAATAACTATGGTCCAATCATAAGACGGTGTCCATATTTTAATGTGTCTTGCTTTCGAATTATTGTCGCAACAAACATGGACGACTAGACGCCTCGTGAACGAAAAAAAAAACCCGTGATTCAAACTATCCACTTCTTGTTTCTGTTTTGTGGCTGTCATCTTATCCTTGTATTGTCTCGCCGTGTTAAATGTATACAAATCCATACAACACAAACAAATAAGAGAGGGGGAAAAAAGAAGATAAAATAGTTCCTCACCAAGATGGCCGACTAACGGCTCCGTATGGCGTCTTGAAGTCTTTTGATTGGACGATGCAGAGGAACGAACGCAGGCTTGACGCTTTGCGAAATCTGATTGGATGAAAAAATGTCAATCATACGAAAATACCGCGCTGAAGGTTCGTGGAAAATGTGGCGGTGGAAGTCTTATCTGGATTGGGTCTGGATGATCTTTAAAAGCCACAGGGGAACATCAATACTTTAATGAAACTCGTTTAAAATAAACATAATTTGTCAAAATTCTGTATTGTCTTGATATATTAAATGCTGTTACACTTTCAGAGAAAAAAAGGGTACTAAATTGTACCTTTCCTATTTGCTGGGGTGGTACACTCAAGAGTACTGTACACCTACTGCAAATGCTGACCAGTCTCTAGAGAGGTGCCTGTAGAGTATCTGTGAAGATTTACACTATAAGCTTATTACAGTCCATTTAATAATTTTGAAAGGCACACTATATCCAGATGAAAGATACAGATTAAAGGTACTGAGGCTACCACCCCAGCAAAAACAAATGCTACAGTTTAGCACTATTTGTTTTTTGGAGAAACTTTTGGAGAGGATGGTTAATAACTTATGAAACATTATATATTCACTTACACTGTCTTGTATTCACCCATCTTCATGAATAATAAACAATATATATCACACAATGTAATAACAGTTTTGTTTTGTTTTTAAATTTCATTTACATATCATTCATGGATAAATAATGATTTCCCCATACACTAACTCTGACTACTGCTTTTGTGAAATCTATTTTGTAAAGTAATTTCTCAACAATAGACAGTATCTGACCATACAGTAGTCTGCAAAACAGTGATAGCAATTGAAGTATAAAGAAATGAAAAAGCTTAGGGTTGTGTGTAAAACCACTGCAGCCAAGTTTGCAAATTTTACTTTCAGTGCTTTAGTCAGTGTTATGTAGTGACTTTCATATTTTCCATTCTGATGGGAAAACTTTCACTTTTATTTGTATACTTCTGCATATAATTGTTTATACAGTAACTTGAGTTAAAGGCTTCCCAGCACACTATGGCTTTTTCACCTCACCATCCAATATATATATTTCTAGGATTCAGGGGCCTACAGTAAAAAAGTAAAGAGTTATATATTTTTTTTTCTAAAAGCTGCTTTAGTTTTCAACACACTGTCTATAAATGTTTACGTCTGTAAAGGTGTATTTATATATGGGTTTATTCTTTGCATTGGGGATTAGTTACATAGTAGTGAATATCATTGCATAATATCATTGCATCAGTAATAGTTTAAACAATGGTAGGCCCACAACGTGCTTAATTTTACTTTTATTCTTTATATTTGCGCATTTGCCTAGTTCTCCCCCTGGTGGGAAAATAGCAACATTTTCCAAATAACAACTACAGAAGCAGTTACAAGAGTCTATACATCTATACACTCCACAGGGCAGGGCGGTGTAGCTCAGTGTTGGTTCTGAAGGCTTGGATGAGAGTGAGTTCAAATCACAGAAACACTGTTGCTCAGATTCCACATTTGGATAAAATGAATGAATAAATAAACATCGGCCAAATGAATTAAATTGTCAAATACAAGTCATGTCAAATACATCTATTTTTACATAGATACATTTATCATCAGTGATTTCTTTCTCTTTTTTTTGCATGATTAATCAAGGGTAGAACAGCATTGCAGAGTGTAGTGTTGTTGCCTCACAGCTGCAGGGTCTGGGATTCGATTCTGAGCTTGGGTTTCTGTCTGTATGGAGTTGACCTGCATGTTCTTGTTGTATCCATGTGGGTTTCCTCTGGGTTATCTGGTTTCCTCCCATCTTCCAAAAACATGCTGGTAGTGGATTGGTGACCCTAAATTGCCCTTAGGTGCGAGAGTGTGGATGGTGCCCTGTGATGGACTGGCATCCCATTCAAGATGTATTACCGCCTCACGCTCAGTGTTCCCAAGATAGCGGACCACCTCAACTGTGACCAGGATGACCAAATGAGCTTACTGAATATGAATGAATGAATGAAAGATAATTCATCAACAGATGAGAATGATATTGTGACTGTAATATACACATTTCTGCAGTGAAATTACTCCCACTTTGTAGCATTGACATAGAAAACCAACCTGTACATCATTATTCTATAGAATTTAGAATTATCAGGGCAAAAGAAATGGGAAAAGGCTTAGTGGCTGCCCTCTACTGAAACGAAAAAGAACACACACCCTCAGCATTCCTCTCTCTCTCTCTCTCTCTCTCTCTCTCTCTCTCTCTCTCTCAATCTCTCTCCCTCTCATTCTCTTTCTCTCTCATTCTCTCTCTGTCTCTCTCTCTCTCCCTCTCATTCTCTTTCTCACTCATTCTCTCTCTCTCTCTCTCTCAATCTCTCTCCCTCTCATTCTCTTTCTCATTAATTCTCTCTCTCTCTCTCTCTCTCTCTCTCTCTCTCTCTCTCTCTCTCTCTCTCTCACACACACACACACACACACACACACACAGAGCTTTGCCTGGTCTAAAGTTGAACCATGAGAGGGCAATATCTGGGGTCTGATTCCTACTATAAGAACTATTCTGAGTCACAATAATAGCCTGGCTGGAAATCCCCCTGACTTGCTGCTGTCTGGTACGATAGGTCACGTGATTTTAACCAGTCCCAGAGGCCCAGAGTTCTGAAGGCTCTCGTCTCCCCAGCTGCTCCTGCCCCCTACCTCTGAGACACCCTTATTACTACTGAACAGGACTAGATGTCTCTTGGGAGGAACATGGAGATACAGCATGTATCCGTAGACCAGCCCTGCCGCTTGGCTATGTGGGAGAGTAACCAGAGTATTTATGTTAATTTAAATAATCTGTTTAGATTTATTACTATCTTTCTCCACTTAAGTATGGTAAGTACAAGTCACTAAAAAAAACATTGAATAAGGAAATCATGCACTCAACACGCTCACAAAAGCTGCCTGCTCCATTAAACTGAATATTGTGCTAAATTAAATGTATTGGTAAAACCATAACCAGATTGTTAACCTAAATCCATTTTTAAAAATATTTAGAGAAGCTGTTCTTATGTGGATTTGATTCTATATCACATTTCTTGCATGCACATTTACATCTGGTCCTGTTTTAGAAACAGAGAGTGGTAGAAGGAAAGAAAACGCCATTGTGTAATACTAGATAGATAGATAGATATATAGATAGATAGATAGATAGATAGATGCAATGTGTTGACAATTTTGTGGATATGTTTATTTTTAGCATTTGAAATCACATAATGCCAGCACTAAATGTCAGTAGCATCTGTGTTTGGATCACAGTTTCCTCTGAACTGAATGTGCTTCATAGTCAACCTTCATCTTGGGCTTTGCTCTGGACAACGAAGAACTTTCCAGAGCTGTTTTTTTTTCTTTTGCTTCCCCCTCACTCTTCCACTGAAGTAGCAGCACTGCCAAGACTCAGCCCCACTGCCTCTTATCCCTCTCTCATTTTTCATTTTTATTTAAATATAGACTTCATTCTTCCTGTAGCTGCTCCCACAGTTTTCCCACAGCTAGGAGAGCAGCAGAAAGGCCATCCTCTAAACCCAGGGCAGGATTATTCAGGCTGGGTGCACACTCTCCCCGCCCTGTTATCCACACAAACAAACAAAACCACCTCTCCTGGAATAGACCAGCACATCATGCATGGCCATTGTAAATGCATTAGGGTCATTTCTAATTCCGGCTAGATTGTCCTCTGGTTTAGTTAGGATTAGCTGAGGGATGGAGGAATGATAAACATAATAAGCACAATATGCATGTTTGCACTTAATTTTGGTTTCATTAGGGACCTGATTAATCATTGAAATTATTTAATTACTCAATCTATTTCTAAAATGTACAATTCTGTATGTTTATGACTTTATTTGAATTTGTAAGTCAAATTACATCAAATTACATTGAAATTGTATTCAATGGCTTGAATTTGTGTGCAAGGTTTCAAATTCAATTTTATAATAATCAGAGTTTTTACAAATTCTAATTGAATGTTTGGTGGTATAATCCAGTTCAAATTCAGATTTAAATGTGCAAAACACTACATCCAGGGAAAGAAAAGGAGAACAGATTCATCCATCCATCCAATTTGACATATTTGTGTTTTTCATGTCAAACTGGCTAAAATAATTCCCAGAGCTCATATATAGAGGTATTACTGTTAGCTGTTTGCATTAATGTGGTGCTGTGAAAAAGTATTTTTCTTCTGTTTTTGTGTGTATCTCATACTAAATTGTTTCAGAAATTAAAACAAAATCTAACATAAAACAAAGTCAACCTGGGTAAACACAAGTTTACAGTTTTTAAATGATAATGTTATTTATTGAAGCAAAAAAGTTATCCAATTCCAACTAGGCCTGTATTAAAATGTATTTGCCCCCATAGTTACTAATTCCCCAAATCTATGAATCTGCATTCATAAAGGGGTTCAGCTGGACTAGACACAACCAGGCCTGATTACTGCAAACCCTGTTCAATCAAATCAACACTTAAAAAGAACTTTTTCAACAGCATGAAGTTGATTCAAAGGTCTTACCCAGTAACACACTATCACCAAAGTTGAAAGAAATTCCAGAACTGATATGAGGAAGAAGGCAACTGAAATAAATCAGTCTGGGAAAGGTTAAAAAAATATTTCAAAGGTTCTGGGACTCCAAAGAACTACAGTGAGAGCCATTATCTCCAAATGGAAAAAAGTCGGCACAGTAGTGAACCTTCCCAGAAGTGGCCAACCTTCCAAAATACCTCCAAGAGCACAGCAACGACTCATCCAGCAAGTCACAAAAGAGCCAAAGACAACATCAAAGGACCTACAGGCCTCTCTTGTATCAATAAAAGTCACTGTTCATGACTCCACTATCAGAAAGACACTGGGCAAAAATCCATGGAAGAATGGCATGGTGAAAACCACTGCTAACTCAGAAGAGCATTAAGGCTCATCTGAATTTTGACAAAATACACCTTCATGATCCTCAAACCTTTTGGTAGAATGTTCTGTGGATTGATGAGTCAAACGTGGAACTGTTTGGAAGACAGGGGTCCCGTTACATCCCCAAACACAGAATTCCACAAAAAGAACATCATACCTACAGTCAAACATGGTGGTGGAAGTGTGATGGTGTGGGGATGCTTCACTGCTTCAGGGCCTGGGCAACTTGCAATAATTGATTTATTATAAATAAATAAATCCTAAAGGAGAATTTCCTGTCTCCAGTCCGTAAGTTGAAACTCAGGCGCAGCTGTATCATGCAGCAAGACAGTGATCCAAAGCCTAGGAGTAAGTCCACTCTGAATGGCTCAAAAAATGCAAAATTAATGTTTTGGGGTGGATTAGTCAAAGTCCTGACTTGAACCAATTGAAATTCTGTGGCAGGACCTTAAACGGGCAGTTCAAGCTCAAAAACCATCTAGTGTGACTGAACTAAAGCAGTTCTGCAAAGAAGAATGGTCCAAAATTCCACCACAGTGCTGTGAGACTGATCTCCAGTTATCAGAAGTGTTTGGTTGCAGTTATTGCTGCTAAAGGTGGCACAAATAGATTTTAAGTTTAAGGGGGCAATTAGTTAAACTGTATTGTGTGTTTACTCAGGTTGCCTTTGTTTTATGTTGTATTTTGTCTGAAAATCTAAAACTGGTTAGTATGAGATATACACAAAAACAGAAGAAATCAGGCACTGTAGGTTATATTATGCAAAACTACTGTCACAACTTACATTCAGGCTTGAACAGTGAAAGCTTTGGAGCTTTAGTAACTGTCATATTTACTTATTAAGCTATAGATAAAAACTGAGGAGCTGTGAGGCTCAAAATGAAACTACAGTAGTTCACATGAGGCCTCGGTGTGATACGCAATTCCTTCCTGTGCAAAGTTTTGCATGCTAGAAAAACAGTTACTGCAGGTCATGGCAAGTCATCAGTCAGCAGACTTTACCACATAAGCAAACATTGCATTCTAACACAAAATTCATTCTGTTTTCCCTGATCTTTATGTACTTATTTCTCAGCTATTCCACATGTATATGATGTATAGGCCACATTATGTAGATTATTCTGACTTCCTGTTAATATGACGTGAATGTTAACAAGGTCAATTCTGATGTTAATGAATCGCCTGTTGTGTTTCATTCTTTTATCTCGCACTGGAAACTGATTCAGCAAATAATTGTGTAAAAATATTTAATGTCTCGAGCTCCTCCTAAACAAGCAAGAACCAACCAGATTTCCTTATTCAAGTGCCTAGATGGTGCTGGTGAGCACTGAGAGCTGTGGGAATGGTACAAAACTGCAGACCTCACAGTTTCAGCTCACATTCAGGGGTGACAGGTAAAAGGAGTGCTCACAGTCAGTTCTCATCATGCGTGACAGGACTAAATCATTATGAATACACTGAACACTGATTTTGGGGTAAGTCCATATTGATATTGATATTGTGGCTAGCTTACAATTGAGCCCTGAGAGACATTTAGGAGATTTTTGACACTTTCATATTTCTAACACTTATAAATAGAAATAGTAAGTTGATTTCATAAGCTAAGATGATTTTTGGTTAATTATTATGATCAGATCTTTTATCTTGTAAAGGAGCATCAATCATTTGAAGTGTACAGTGCTAAATTAATGAGTCTGGTGCATTATACATGACACAAAATACTATATATTATTATATATTAGTTATTATAAGATTAGTATTATATATGATATATATTAGTATTATATTTGAAAGCTCATTATCATATGCAGCATGTTGTCTAAGTGGATAGATGATAGTGATGGAATGTTTTATATACTGAAGCTCCACAACATAAATCATTTGATGCAAATGACTCTGATACAAATCATTTGGATGTACTTTGAGTACAACAAGAAAAGTCTCCTTTGTTAGTGGTGTTTGTATTATGTGTAGTAAAGCAGCGAGATTTCTAAGAGCTATATAGAATCCAGGCCTCTCTTTTCTGTCTGACCAAAAAAACGATTACTGCATTCACAATATAAACACACTGTTTCCTACACCCTGCAGGACATCAAGTCTCTCTAACTGCTGTGGATCTTTGCTTCTTACAGAAAAGGCACAATCTCAGCAGCTGGTCATATTAAGACATCCGGAGGTAGATGGCAACCATCCAAAACATATACACACACACACACACACACACACACACACACACACACACACACACACACACACACACACACACACACACACACACACACTGGTCTTACTATTCTTGAGAGGGCCTTCCATTGCTACAATCATTGATGCAGTTATTGATGCAGCCTATACCTAAATCTAACCCTATCCATAACACTCTTTTTTTAAAATAAAACTTTAAATAAAAGTCATCATGGGGACCAGCCAAATGTCCTCACAAGTTAGATATTCAAGAAAAAAAAAAACATTTTATAAATTTTATTTTAAAAAATTTATACAAAAATTTTATAAAAAAAAAAACATGGCTACACAGAGAGAGACACAGAGAGAGATAGTGAGAGAGAGCGAGAGAGAAGTAGCTTATCTCTTGTATCCTGTACATTATCCATTTATCCCTCTCTACTGCTTTACTCCAGCTCCACACAGTGGAAGGGCTTGGGAATGTCATGACATTTGAGGATACCAAACATTTACACAGGGTTTGTTGGTGCTTGATAAATAATTGCCATTTATTTGTAAAACTACTTTTGCATGATTTTTTCCCCCCAAATTCCTATGAATACATTCATATGCACGTTTAAGAATTAATGCTAATGTTAGTTTTGAGCCCCAACACTTTTACACCATCCGCTCTTATCTCGTATGTCACAATTTCATATTAATAGCTTTGTGTTGGAATTTCACAGTTAACACTTTAACCTTACAGTGTTCATAAGGCAGTGTTCATGATACCTAAATTCATTTCATTTGTCTGTTTTGATCTCAAGTTTACTTATTTTCGAATGCCATACAGTGACAACTGACTCTGTAGCTTAGTGTATTTCTAGAATGTCAGACTCACATAGTGGTGAATTTACCAGGTAAGAGTAATAAAATAAAATAAAAAAAACAGTGCAGGTGTAGTGTGAAATATACTTTTTTACAGTACAAGTTCAACTGTAAGTAACAACAGATAAGATTTTAAGAATACCTATGGCTATGCTATGACGTTCATATCATAGCATACTCAAATAGGAATATCATAGCATACTCAAATAATGACTAACTTATTTGTATTTTCTCAGACTCTTCATCAAAGTAAGCATCTTTTATTTATATTATGAAGAAAAATATTTTTCAAGGTATTAAAATGATGTAATAAAAGGCATTAGTATGATTGTTAATAATAACTGACCAGTGTAATACACTGGAAAAATAAACCAGTATATGAAAAAAAACCCCAAGGTTATCATTTCTGTAGTAACAGTTAATTCAGAGGGACTCAGAGGATGGTCGACATAATCTAGGACAGGGCTAATAATAAATAGATTTTTAAAACTTACTGTTATTTAAGAGATATAGAATATAGAAATGGCTCCTTACAGTGATTTCTGTAAGGAGCCATTTGTTTAACATTTATGGAAGGAGTCTGGAGTTGGTACTTTGTAAGTTTTTCACAAGACTCTTCAGGACTTAACAATATTCAATATCATGAAAAGGTGCATTTTTTTTTCTTGTCTTAATAATTTCAAGGGACTAACTTGTCTTGTGGATGTTCCACAACATTAAATGTATAAACAGTTAAAAGTATGGCATATCATTCATTACTAAATGAAAAATCCCGTGTCTGCAAAGTGCTGTAGTATCACAGAAATAAAACTCTGTGTGATGTGCTGTTAAAGGAAAATAATCAACTTTGATGATTTCATTATCTACAGGGTATCCCAACAGTCTCCATATGTAGGGGACTATGTTTGCCAGCACCATGTCAGAAGTGCCTTCATCAGCACTCCTAGTCTTAAGTACAAAACATTTTGGAAGACATTTTGCTAAAACGTGTTAATTTTCCTTATGTATAGAGACTTTTGGGACACCCTGAAGTTATCATGAATAACTTACTGGTGTCATGTAGTGGTATGAACACTGTCCTTACTTAAAGTGTTAGCAGAGAGTGTTGTTTGGAACAACCCTTAGAAATCTCTCTTCCTAATCAGTTTGCCAATATATACAGAAGATAAAAAAGCAATTACCATAAATGGGGGTGCTTCATCACTGGCAATCTAAAAAGGAAACTGCAAGAAATTGCATTGTAATTACAGTCACAGCATTACATTTTGCAGTGAGCACTGAACACTTTCTAGATAGCTGCATGCAGTAAATACAGAATCTCTCAGAGAGTGTCAAGGTATACATGATACACCAATCTGTAGCTATAAAAGTCTAATACAAGTTACAGTGTTCGAAATACATTTAAATGCATTCACTTGACAGACATTTTTATATATTTCAGTGAGGCAGAATATACTCTAAGAACAGAGCTGTTAAATGAGCTGACAGTGAAACATGTGGTGCAGAATTTCTACTAAAATAACCAGACATAAAGTCAAGATTGTTGTAAGAACAACAGAAATAGCACACAATGGAATAAGTCCTAGTTCTGCATGCAGTATACAGTATATTAGTCGCAAACAGTCAAAGTACACTGTAATACTGATAACGAAATGCATTTCCATTGAACAATCTTCTCTTTTATTTGTACTGCTGTGTAACGTTTAATGGTTATTTATTGTCACACATGTACGTCTGTTTGCAGGACTAATTACACTATAATTCATGTGGTAAACTCACCCCAGACTGTAACTGTCAAAAATAAACTTTGATTGGACTGAAATTGCACGTGTCTACTTTCAATATCATTCACATTTAAGTCACAATATCTGACCGTTCTTTGTGTGAATGGTTTGTATACCTGCTTGTGTTTAACTGTCCATTTAGCAGCAATATTATTGTAATAAAATGTACCAAGGTTTTGACCTAGCTGTGTGTTATCATTTGGTTCTTCTTTTAACCATGCAGTCTTGTGATGTGTGTACGGCCGACCTTGATATTGAGATGACTGGACAGCTGTGTAAGAGCAGATTGCAGTTTACCTTACTGCATTGTACAAAGAGGGAACACCAATTTCTCCTTTTCAACTGTAGTTTTTTTTTTTTGTTGTTGTTGTTTTAACACATGCTCTTTCATCACCAAGGGAAATTTGCTGTGCTTGACAGAATCAAGTAAAGGTCTCATTGCCTTGTTAAGCTTTCTGCATAGCAATCCAAGCACTGGCTGTCAAAGCTAGTTACTGAAGTCCATCTTGTCACAGAAGATACAGTTTCAGTCTATAAAGGAATAGTAATGGATACAGTATTGATATTAAACATAAATTATGGACCCTCTTATTCTTCTGTGGTTGTAATGATAAGACCTGCCTGTAATAGCAACTAATATTACATCATGCTATCCCATTTCTAGTTCTAATGGTGGTGTAATGAAGCCCAGGGGAGTGATGATGCTGGAGGGAAATGATGTTGAGTGCTGTCATGGTAACCAGTCCTGACAATTGCATCATGACAGCATTGTGTGTTTGTCCAGGCTTAGGCTGCTGATTGTAATTAGTGAATGTGTTGGCCTTACATTTTTATGCTAAAGGTAAGCGATGTGAGCAAACCAGGCAATCCACTTCATTCCACCAGTTAGAACAAATCATAAATCAATATTTTGCATAATACAGCATCATACTGGGCCCCCCACTATCCTCCTGGTTATATCAGTTCATTCAGTACTAAAGCTGTACAATAAAGATTTACGATGTTACAATAATAGTTAGGGCTTCCTGTGAATCTCTGCACACCTGGTGTTCTCACGGACTCAGTTGGAGCGCTTTGGATTGCACACTGGATTAATGCTTATCCGCATCAGAAGCTGCAGCTTGGCGGCAAAGCCTCTGAGAGCCTCAGGGCACCTTTCAAATGAACACAACACCATTTCCCCTTAGAGGGTAATGGTGGAGCAGCAGAATATCTACCCTACATAATCCTCTCTTCCTTAGTCCCACTGCCAATAGCTGTCTGACATCTCAACTAGCCCATGCCACACACTCACATGCTGCAGGTGATAAGAAAAGCAGTGCATTTACACATGAGGCTGGAACATCAGAGTTCATTCCTTACCTCAATATGTGGCACGTCAAGGAATTGCCATGGGCACTTCAGATATAGGTCTCAATCCCTGCAGCAGGTTTGTATTGCCATACCACTAGGAACTCCCTTTGCAATAGCATACAGTCAAGAATACAAACAGTACCTCAAACACAGTACATATTTATCTAGTTGACAGGTAAGTGAATGTAATTGAATTTTACATATAAGCAAAATGAACATACATTATAACCAGTTAATACTGTTAATTGTACATTGGCTTATACATTCAATGACATACAGCAGTAATTATTACAGTAAAGAAGCATGAAGTTGTATAACGTTCACGTCATTTTGAACTAGGACTGGGTGAAATGGCACGTGTTAACCAGGCATCAGTCAGTCAGGCGTAAGTGCTCAGTGAAGCAACTGTAAACAAATGACAATGATGATGTAAGGCAGGGCAGCAAGCTGTAGGTGGTCTCAGTGGGAGCACTTCCCACTGGGCACAGATAAAGGTGCTTTGTTTGCACCACTTCCTCTCCTCCACTAAATGACTGGAACATTGTTCCTTTGCCATAATGTTGGCTCATTCGGAATGAGTTGCTCTTTGTGGATGTGACCTAAGAGACATGTGAAAGAGAGAATGGGGGGGGGGAATAATACTGTATATTTTCTGTTGAATAAAGACCAAAGGAAAAGTCACTCAAAACACAGTAACTGCAAGTTCATCAAACTGAAAAAGCGAAAAGAAGAGCACACTGACACTGTAGAGGAACGCCAGAAAAAACTACCTCTCACCAATATGTTAAACTTTCCCTAAAGCAGGCAAGCTATTTGTCCAAACAAATGGCCAAGTTTAGTATAAAGCTATCATTTTGAACATTATTTGCAGTATGTACATCGTTATTCTACTGTGCCATTGATATACTTTCATTTTGTTTGCTTAACAATTATACTGTTGTATACAAAATATACAAAAAACCCTTGAAATTCTGTAATATACTAACTAAACAAAAACATTAAGACTATATATGTCATATATATATATATATATACACACATAAAATTATATATTTAATATAGTATTATACATACAGTATACTATACAGTATAGTACTAATTATTAATCGAGAATTATACACATGCTGGTAGCTTATATGTTGCTGTGCATATTTTGTCAATTCCCCTCTTCCACTGCAATGGAAAGACACCACCACTGATCAAATATTATCATCTCAGCAGAGCGACAGTAGTGTATGTCTTTGTGTGTAGTGTGCTTGAGAGTTTTTGATCAACTCACTACCTCCACTAGGTTGAGAAAACATGCACCAAAGAAACTCTCCAGCTAACAGTGATGCTGTAGTCAGAAACCTGACACCGATAAAGGGCTACATAACATTTAATACAAAGTATGCCAAAGATATGACATATAATAGTGTCTAACTGTCTAACACATACAAGGTGGACTGGCAAGGTTTATAAGCTTAATGAAGTAGCAGGTAAGTACCAGTGTTTAAAAACCCTAGCAATGATGCTGTGCCTGATACATCTGTAATAGCATTATTACATAATTTTTTTTTAAAAGTTACCAAGAAACCACAAAGTCCGGAATCCACAAAGTTCTGGAAATTTCCTGTGGCAGAAAAGTTACTGACTGTTACAAAGCATGACACTGGAGAGTCCTTCAATAAACTTTAATAAACATCTCCTTAATCAAAACTTATATCAATATCACCATATCAAATATTAGACATTTTCTTTAAGTCCCTGTGAATGAGCTGTTATTATAGAAATGATAAAGTAGTAGAACAAGAACATTAATGTAGACGTGCGAGTTGCCTTGCAGCTGTACTATTGTCAGAGCTGTTGTTATAGAAAATTAATCAACACCTTCTGACTAATGAGAATTCAAATCAGAAATATCCTGAAATCCATCTACCCAGGTGCTTTGTATAGTCGGGGCATACAACTACCATAAGGTAGTTGAAAGGTGGTTTTCTTAACTTTTGTTTGCCATCGTTGCTCTTTCCCATTAACTCAAGAATACGGTTTGTGTTTAACCACCTTTCACACATTAACAGAGGGCATTTCAGTGATCCTACTTTTACTAGCAGTACCTGATGTCTACAAATTAGCCTGAGAAAGTCACAGACCATGAAACCGGACCAGTCCCAGTTTCATGGTCTGTGATTTTCTCAAGCTAATTTGTAGAACCTCAGGTACTGAAAGAAGGATCATTTAAAAATGATATTGTCATACTATGAAATACTAATCACTGCGGAACATATATTACTGAATATTTTTTTTAAATGACTGTACACAATGAACATACTAATGAAATGTACCATTTGTGATGTTGCTTCCCTTGATTAGCTGAAGGAGCATTGCTTAAGCTGACCCAGGGATTGAGAGATGAATCTATGGTCTATATTTACCACTGTCAGAACCACTACTTCTGTCCTGTGGGCTTTGAAGCTACATCATTAAAATCAGCCAAAGCTTACAGGTACACCGCATAAACAATTGCTTTCTTCCTTTATTTAGTCATTCTTTGTTGCACTAGGGGGGGGGGGGGGGGGGGGGGGGAATGATCTACTCTTGTAAAAGATTATTCTCCCAGCAGTATCCTTACATGATAACACTGAAACTATATGCACCAGTAGATAAACAATTAGAATAACATTCCATGTTGTTTAATAGGTTGGAATCCTTTTCTTTAAATTATTTTTTAACTCTTATTTTCTTTACTTTCAGGAGACCACTTGCTCTGAATGAAATGGAGCATTGCATTCTTATTGGGGAACCAAGCAGGAAACATCCTGCCATCCACTGTAAAAAGTACCTTTTCCTTTTATTATTCAAGTGCATATGATGATTAGTAAGTGTGGGTTACTTTGTGTCATTATGTTCTCCCCATGTCTGCATGGGTTTCCACAACCCCCCAGTAAAAAAAACCTATACTGGTAGGTGGATTGGCTACACTACACCCACTAAGTGTGAATGTGTGTGTGTGATCCACCACCCAGGGTGCATTCTTGCCTAACGCCAAGTGTTCCTGGGATAGGCTTCGGATCCAAAGACCTTCTGACTAATCAGATTCAAACATTTTAAAGTTGCTACTGCTAATACTATTTTATATTAATAATATAGTATTAATATATTATTCATTCGTTATTTTCTTAGTAAATGCTGACTTATTAGACCATCTGTCATTTTGTGGGCTATGTCTCAGAGAACAAAATATACAGTTGCAGTCACGGGTGTTAATCTAGATGCCATGCAGCTGTGCCCCACAACACACGCTGGAGTGATGCAGATGCTACTGACTCTTACACAACTCTTTAACTGTCAAACATGAAAAAACAGAAAAGCGTGAAGAGCCGTTTAAAAGGCCTTGTGCTGTGGTTAGAGTTCTGCTGGAACAGAGAAGCAGCTTAAATACACAGAACAAATTTACATAACATTCCTCAACTGTAGTTGATGAGTCTAATTCTAAAATGATAAGTTTAACCTCAAGCTAATGGTAGTGATTGAAGAGAAAATCAAAATAACTTTTTAGGAATATTTGATCTGATTTATTGATATATTTCCACAAAGCCTTCTTCCAATGTCATTCATTGCATTGCAAACATTAAACAATTACTTCAGGGCACAGTGAAGACGTGATAATGTTCATCACAAGAAAAGTGATACTGCTTATTTTTCACACGAAAACATGAGGAAACTGAAAGATTTACAGTCTTTATAGTCTTGAATGTATAATTATAGTCAAGCTATTAGTTCTTAACAGCATTCAAAACAGTGTTACTATGAATTCAGACTTTAATACATTAAAGTCACAATATATTATATATTATATGTATATATCTGCCCACGTTTGACATTTTTCCTCCATTCTTTTGAATGTCCATGGAATAAAATTAAATATCAGATGCCACGAGTGAACCTTCTGCCATCATTTACCCTTTTGAATGGCCATGTAATATGAACCAATGTGATAACATGAAATTAAAAATTACCTTACATATGGCCATGGGCATTGTTTCAACTCAGGACAGCTGTCATTTGCTGCTATTGTCAAGCAAATGATGCCGTACACTTTGGACATTCGCTGAGAGTAGGCTAATGGTTGAGAGGCAGGAATTTAGCCAATAGTTGTTGCAAGCATTTTATAATCAATATTGCCAATGTTCACAAAATAAATTTATTTACTCGAAGGGACAACAATTTACTAAACTGTTAATTTTATAATATAGAATTATAATATAGAATAATTTATAATGTAATAATATAATAATGCAATATCTGTATGATACTAAATACTATTAGTTTTATTATTATTATATTCTGTATGTGTGTGTTAATCGGAAATCTGTTGTATGTAAACACCTTATTCAGAAAATCCACTGGAAGGAGATAGATGCACATACTCAGTTCACAAGGACTTGTGGGTGCTAACAGATGCTTAGCTGTAGGCTAGGTATTTAGGAATGGCAACTCAAGCATACTCACAACAACCAGGTATACAAGAATATTCCAATGCCTGTACGCATATAAACATCATATTCAGAATATGAATGTAACCCGAATATAGACCTTGAATGGAATTTGATGTGCATGTAAGTGCAGTCATTGTCTGGCTCAGACATTCTCCTTGTGCCCTTTTAGAGCCAGACCAACATTATTGGCATTAAGGTTACTTAGCATTAATGTTACATTACTTAGACTAGCAATAAGTTTACGTTACATAAAGATAGACTAGCATTAACATTATTTATCTTGAGACTTTTTTGTTCATTTTTTTTTATTTATCATGAGAGAAGGGAACAGATGAGCATCACGTAGTGCCAACTGGGTAATGTAGTTTATGTAGGGTAATTATGAATCGCCCAGAGAATGATATGGAGAAGGCAGAAACTATTTCACTATTGAAACATTTATAGAAAAATTTTACTATTTGGCATACCATGACTTTTTCAGGCATACCGGCAGCTTGTGCTGAAAAAGTCAAGATATGCCAAATAATAAAATGTAGACATCCTGGTACTGCATGCTGATGAGTACCGGCCCACTTCACAGTAAATAAGCATCAAATGGTGATCATATCCTCAATACTTAAACTGGGTCCAGTCCAATCAATTTGGTTCATGGCTCAAAAATGTAAATACCTGATTCACAATCTCACTATCTTGCTTGAACCAGGTCAAAAGAGGAGAGTTTGCAATTCACTATGGACAAATTCCTCTGGAATAACTGTTGCACAATGACTGCAACCCTGCATCAGCTGGCACAGATACACACGGAGAACTTTAACCTTGACAGGTTTGTATAAAGAATAAAACAAACACTAAGCTGGCATGTTGTGCTGAACCTGTCATCTGTTGGCCCTGAGTTTAAAGAGTATATAATAACAATTATAACACTCATTCCTATTCCATCAGGCTAATGCTAATGTATGTAGAAGGCCATGTTGAGAGGGTCTTTCTCAACTACATGCTATAGTGTTTAAGTGGTACCTGGCATATGATCGTGGCCTTTAATGAGCATCTCAGCAGTGGTGTACTTATACATACAGTCATGGGAAAAAATAAGTACACCCCATGTACACACATATTTGGACAAGCAAACATTTGATCCTCTTTGAAACAGTGCCTATTAATAAAGTTGATACACTCTGTGAAATGACATTCATATTTACATTTTGTAGTAGTTTTTACAATGATATTAACATAAAACAGATCAGTCACATGAAAAAAGCAAGTACACCCCTCATGGGGCGGCTGTGGCTCAGGTGGTAGGGCGGGTTGTCCACTAATCGTAGGGTTGGCGGTTTGATTCCCAGCCCACATGACTCCACATGCCAAAGTGTCCTTGGGCAAGACACTGAACCCCAAGTTGCTCCCAATGGCAAGTTAGTGCCTTGCATCGCAGCTGTGCTACCATTGGTGTGTGAGTGTGTGTGTGAATGGGTGAATGAGACATAGTGTAAAGCGCTTTGGATAAAAGTGCTATATAAGTGCACCATTTACCATGTACCCCTACATTTATCGCACCTTCAAATCAAATAAAATTAGAATCAGGTGCATGCGTCTACAATCAAAAAGAGTTTGCACAAATTTGACCTGCATGGGAGGTGTGCCAGGAAAAAGCCTGTGCAAGACTACATTTTGTTAATGAGCATATAGGCAAAGGAAATAACAAAGGAATAATGTTCTCTGGACAGACGACTCAAAGATAGAGTTGTTTGGCCACAGCAACAGCAGACATGTTTGGCGCTGACCAAAGACAGCTTTTCAGGAGAAGCACCTCATACCAACTGTGAAGCACAGTGGTGGAAATGTTACGGTTTGGTGTTGCTTCACTGCCCCGGGGGACTGGACAACTTGCATTCAATGATTTAACTATGAACTTCGCATCATATCAAAGAGTGCTTGAAGATAGTGTGAGGCCATCTGTCCGAAAGTTGAAGTTGAACCGAAAGTGGACCTTTCAGGAGGATAATGATCCTAAACACACTAGGATCCTAAACACACCCGAATTTGATTCCCACTGAAATGTTGTGGGGGGGATTTGAAATGGGCAGAACATACAAGAAAACTCTCAAACATCTTGTAACTGAAAGAATATTGCATGGAAAAGTGGTCAAAAATTCCAGCAAGCCTGGTGGACAATTATACAAAACGCCTACAAGACGTTATTTCTGCTAAAGGGGGCAATACTAGCTTCTGTGACCAAGGGTGTACTTACTTTACACAGAAGAATATCACATCTATTGATATTTCTGTTGAATAAATGATTGAAAAAGTTAATTTTCCTTGTGGTTTTGTTCAAATATATCAAGTTCATTAATAGGCACTATTTCAAAGATGATCAAATGTTTGCTTGTCCAAATATGTTAAAAACCCCAACAATTTCCATGGGGTGTACTTATTTTTTTTTTACATGACTGGTTAAATAACAAACCACTCCTCGCAAAGCTCTGGCTGCAGTATGTTTTGATGACATACAGCATACCATGGTCTATATGATATTTAGGAATGAGTCTATTCATTTTTGGTCCTGTCTTAGCATGTATGTACAAACTCTGGAGGAACTGAAGTATGCTGGCATATACAGTATGAGGTGAAGAGAATTATAAGTACTAAGGTGAAGTAACATATTTGTCTGGATACTATGGCCCTTTCAAGACAGATGACAAATTTCTCCCCAGGATTTAACACACAGCCAAGCAAAAATGGTAGACTTCACTGAAATATCTTAGCTTTGAATTAATGACTAGTTTAATTCAGTCTTATACTGTATATAAATACAAATGTGTAGAGCACATGTAAGTAAAAACAGATGGGAAAAATCCAGGTTCTCAAGACAGATGAGCAGTGGAGTCAGACTAAATCTCGTATGATTGGACACACCATCGATGACAGAGGACTCTGGCACACAGCCCATCTCTGCTCACCCCACACACAGGACAGAAAACAGAAAATGACACCAATAATAGGATCAAAAGACAGTCCAGATTATGACCTTTACTCATGACACAGAAATCTAAGGCTAGACATTGTCTGAGCTACAGGCAGGGGTATCTGCTGTGTTTGATGTCTGACAGTGTGTGTAATGGTGACCACTGCCAATAGTGGAGTCATGATGTGAGCACTACGACGACTATGGAGTA
Source organism: Ictalurus punctatus (assembly GCF_001660625.3). Classification (NCBI taxonomy): domain Eukaryota; kingdom Metazoa; phylum Chordata; class Actinopteri; order Siluriformes; family Ictaluridae; genus Ictalurus; species Ictalurus punctatus. Next base: position 18,119,014 of record NC_030426.2, on the reverse strand, counting down.
CACCAAGACACCAGTAGATAAAGAAGCTGGTTATTCCCAATGCTCTGACATCCTCTAGTGGTAAAACACATAATGCCCATCACTGATGGTAACAGTAAATCCTCTCAGTGATCACAAGAAGAGCGATGAAAACTTTATTTTTATACAGTTTATACACTGCCTACTTTGATTATTGAAATAAAATATTACTTTTTGACAAACAAAGTGAGGAACAAGTGAAAATCATTACCATATTCCTTTATATATACACTTTTTCAGTATTGCAGTCAGACTTTAGGACTCAGGAATATGTTTCAGGAATATGTCAAATTCCTGTGAAACTCAAAAGTTTGCAGTTATCATGTACTTGTACAGTTTTGTTTTCTTGTTTTCATCTTATATAGAGTATGTACATGTCTGCTGCAGTAATGTGATGCAGGAAGTCTAGCTGCTGTGAAAGCAAGATTTCATCACTCATTCCTTTCAACCTGTAAAGACTTGAAATTCCCTTGTAACATTCACAGTTGTGAGGAAGTTTATTGGACTTTCTGGGTGTGGATATAAAACTTATTAACTGTTGCAGGTGAGCATGACTGAGTCACATTCAAAGCATATATAACAATCTTGCACATACATACATACATACATACTCTCACTCCCTCTCTCTCAAGAACCGACCTTCTATGTTCGGTTATATTCACTGAACACATCTGTACATAGTGTTGTTAGGCAGATCTTTATTAATGCATGAAATATGAACATTTTACAGTATTCAGGTACATAACACATGGCTGTGTAGAATCCATGGATTTATACATTATTAGCTATTTCTATACATATAAATATTAAAAAGCATTTGTCATTCATCAAAACACAAGTAACAACATAAAACATTTTTAAAAAAGGCTGTGGTAGCTCAGTTGAGATGTTACTCGTGAGTTCAAATCCCAGCACTGCCAGACTGACACTGCTGAGCACTTGAGCAAGGCCCTTAACCCTTAAATTGGGCAACTGTGGCTCAGGTGGTAGAGCGGGTTGTCCATTAAATGTAGAATTGGCAGTTTATTTCACTTCGGCCACATGCCGAAGTGTTCTTGGGCAAGACACTAAACCCCAAGTTGCTCCCAGTGGCAAGCTAGTGCCTTGCATGGCAGCTCTGCTACCACTGGTGTCTGTGTGTGTGTGTGTGTGTGTGTGAATGGGTGAATGAGACACAGTGTAAAGCGCTTTGTAGAACCACTAAGGTTTAAAAAAGCATCATATAAAAGCAGACCATTTACGATTTAAATGTTCAGTAGTATAAATGAGATAAATGTAAGTCGCTCTGGATAAGGGTGTATTCCATAAATGTAAAGTAATATGTAACTGAAAGCTGTGGTGCAGTGTTTTGTTTGTCTTGTGCACACTGAATGTGTGGCAAGCCCCCCCAAAAAATAATTTTAATCACAGGTGCAAAAACTAAACACTACAAAATATTAGGCACAACACTTTCTATTGATTTCTGTTGATTTCATTACTAATTATTTTGTCCCAGAAAAGTAAAAATTACCTTAGACAGGGGCCCAGTTCGCACAATGGTCAGAAATTCAAACCGATGCTCCTAATTACTATAGATCAAAAATATGATATTGCAAAAAATTAAAACAATTTTTAATCATGGCATCACCGGTAAGTCAAACGGAAATTCTAGACAATATTGTGTAGTTTGTCTCCATCTAGTGGCCTTGCTCTGCATATTCTGTACTGCCCTATATCTCAAGCTCTTCCACGAGAGACTTTATATTTCACAAGGCCTGAATAATCACACTACCATGTGTTGCAAAACTGGGAAAAACAACTCATTTGTAAATCAAATTCGCCAGACTAGTAGCTTAGGAAGCACATCAATTTGCTTAGATGTTGGAAGAAGAATAAAAAAAGTCAATTTCAAACAAATCCAGTCAAATAAAAAATGGAACAACCCACACATAGCAGACCACTTTCCCAGAGGCAAAAGTACATCTTGCTCATTTCTAAATTATACAGTGTATAATAATGAGTGCAATATTACTGTTTCAAACAAGTGCTTATTATCCACATGACTGACAAAGTAAACGATCATCTTTAGTCTTAGAAATAGGCTACTTAACTGTACCTTTCCTTGTCAATGGGGTGGTACATCACAAGAGTATATCTTCTATGCCTTTAGTGTTTTTACCTGGTAATGTGAATGCAGAATGCCTTTAAAAATTATTTATAGTATATAAGTAGACCTTAAGGACCACTCTTATAAAACTAGTACATAATATACTACATACATTTTCCAAGTAAAGGTGCAAAACCCTTGAGAGTACCACCCCAATGGCAATGAAAGGTACAGTTTAGTACCCCAATTTCTGAGAGTGTGCACCATAAACCTGTTTGACCGATTTATTAGTATGTTCTTGATGAAGGTTTCACTGGCCTAAATTTACATTTGTGATTACAGCAATACACACTTCAGCATAAACCAATCTGTTAGTCTAATTGAACAAAAAAACTCCCAACTCCCATACAAACTACACAACAGCAATCATACAGTTTTATTGTGTACACCTGTGCTTTATATGCCTAATTGCAGTTAACTAGACACTGTTGCAAGTTATCATTTGAAGACCCTGCTGGGGGGATAGGGACTATAGAAACCATTACAGAAATTCTAAGTACCATTATAAACCATCAGCTGTTAACAATTAAAACCATTACCAAATGGTTTCCATTACACAGTAGTACGTATTAAGAATACAGGTCCTTAATGATATCCACTAAACATAACATGACCCACAGGTACCATTACAATTTCCATTATAACCATTAAAAATTCTATGAGGATTTATACCCCCTCCCCCAGCATGAATCACATTCATGAGGTTTTCATCCAGATTTGATTTAATCTTGATGTTTTGTATGGGGGGGGGGGGGGGGGGGGGTTATTCCTGTTTACTGCGTCAGTAATAACCTCAAATAACCTTTATAGGCTCCCTGAGGTAAAGCATACATGACAACGCTGGAATTTAGTTCGTTAAATTTAGGTTATGTTCATGTAAATGATTCACACATACAGATTGGGGATTTTTATCTTCTAGTTATTTTTAAGTTGGCAGAAAACAGGATGAAACCCGGACTGAGCTTAAAGGCGTTACAGTGACACCTGCGCGCGCGCCTCACGACCTGAGGCGTGAAAATTCGAGAAAATGGAGGCGAGCACGTGAAAAAACTCACGTTCACAATGTCAGCTATGCGCCATTTATACATCATAACTGCTATTCGGTCTTAATAATTATATAAATAAATATCATTAGCCTAAAAAATGTTACGACAGTGTGTATTCGTCACGTGCTGCTTTTCACTGCTTTCACAAACACTTCTTCGTCTTCCACCATGACACGGCAGGAGAAAGCTGCTGGGTGAGATAATACGAAATGGCGGATGCGGAGGAGGAGCTGTTAGTGCGCATGCGTGAGAATGGTGCGCATGCACGGTGCAACAGGAGGCAAGGACGGAGAAACGTGACACTGCGCAGGTGTTGGTGGCCATTGAGGAGGAAAAAAAAGAAGACATGGATGAAACTCCACACATGGATCTGGACTGGCACTGAATTATGGCTTGCGCGTCTGTGCTAGTCCCAATGTCTATGCTGCTCCGTTTTATATTTTTTAAACATCACCTTAAGGTCCTGTTCAGTTTTCTCAGGACTCTAAACGAAAAACATCTAATAGATAGATAATTATAGACCAGAGGACAGAAACACGAGCAAATAATGCTGTGCATATAAAACTATGAGTCTGAAAAATGTGTCTGAAATCTTTTTGGAACTTATGCAGAATTAATTTCTGGGAATGCACCATAATGAAACCTTCTCTTATCAACCTGTGTGCTTTGGATACAATAGTTTGATGTAACTTTATGTTGATTTTTGTGGCATATTATACTCACAGAATTTAATTCCTAGCTCTAGAGTTCATAAGAGTGTCTGAGCTCTAAATTTCATGAAGGCAGCCCAGAAATGGGAAACTGAGGAATGCGAGTCATTTGTGTAGAAGTTTATACTTGTAAATAATGTTTTATCATTAGAGGAGAGCTATATTAATGCTCATTTTATTCATAAATGAGAGGTTTCCTGTGCTTCTATTGATGTTTATGTCAGATGTGGCTGTTCTGACACAAATACCAGTAAAGTAAGAATAAATATTCAGAATTGCATACTACAGACACAGAGGTAAGCCAGCTTCCCCCTGCTTTGGTGTTTGGTCTTCTGAGAAATCTCCCTGGTGTCTTATACTAGCCAAGGCATGCCAAGTAGAAGTGTCATGATTGACACCAATCAGATCACATATTTCAGTAGGGTGTGAATATTTTACAGTTTGGTCCAAATGGTACTTTTTCTATAATTTTACCTTTTAGGGAAGATAATTATGAACATCAGTGTGTAATGTACATACCATTGTTTGCTTTATATTATCCTGTACTCCAAGTGTTCACATTAGTCTCCAGTCCTTAATATGCTGTTCCTCAGAGTAAATAGTTGTTCTTGAGTTAATTTTACCTCTAGGGCCTTGACTGTTCCCAGCTGTCCCTCCTCCCATCTACTCTATTAGTCCCTTACCATACATGGACTTGGTTGAGGAAAGGAGCGAAGTGCAGAAGGCAGCTTCAGGAAGCAGCAAGCTGCCACTCAAACGGTTCTGTGCATGAAAAAGAGGAGGAGGAGGAGGAGGATCCATGAAACGTCTCTGCTGTGGCCCAATTACAGCTCCTTGTAGGCAGGATTTTTTTTTAAAGCACGAAGCTAAATATGCCACAGAAATGTGACACAGGAACTCTAAGTGCTCTGAAACCAAGATTTCATCAGTTATTCTTTCCTGACCTGTAAAGACTTGAGCTTCCATGGTAGCATCCACAGTTGTGAGGGAGTTTCCTGGACTTTATGGGTGTGGATATAAAAGTTTAACTATAACACATGCACATGACTGACTCATTTTCAAAGCATTCATCCCATGTTTGATATACTTTTGGCCAGAACGCCTCAATCTTAATGCAACAACAAGATTAAATTAGAGTTGTCTAGAACAGCGTTTCCCCCCGAGCTGTTTCCTTCATCAGCCACAGCCCCCTCTTCACTGTAGTACAGAACTTTGAATAATTCACAGCCAATACAACACTGTACTACACTGTGTATCAAACTGTCTCTAAAAATACTGCAGTCTATCATTTATTTATTTTCAGTATTTGCTTCATTCTGGTCAGGGATATCCAGCAACACTGCGCGTGTGATGGGACAACAGGTGGGAGAAAGTTGGATTACCCACACAGACACAGGGAGAACATATGAAACTCATCACAGATGATAAATGAAGGTCAGGATCAAACTGGGAAACCTCAGGCGGCTGCACCTGCCTTGCACATATACATGTGTATTTAATATTCATTTTATACATCTCCTCCACTATACTTCATCCTTGACAGATGTTTTATCCTATTTATTATAGGTCACTTTACATCTTTACCTATTTCCTGTACTTTTTGCACATTTTCACTTAAACCAATTTAGATTATAAATGTGTATTCATGTGTTGAAATCAGTAGTTAGGCTCAAATTGCCCAAACTGGATTCTTTGGAGGCTGTAGCAGAATGGAGGACACTCAGTAAACTGCCTGCCATTATGGTCAACGACATTCATCACATCCATAACACTTAAACAGAGAAGCGCCTTTAGCAAAAGACTGTGCTGAGGAACATACCATTAGATCTTTCCTCTGCATGGCAATCAGGCTCTGTAATGATCGCTCCCCCTGGCTTCTAATGATGTTTTTCTGAACTCCAACAAACCCATGTGACCAACGCTATGTTAACTCTCATCAACTGTTTCATGCTTATCCATGTATAGATGCTGTGTTTGTACTCTTTGGCACATTTGTGTATATTTTAATAAATTTGAAATCTGAACTTTTAATGCTACTGTAACACTACAGTGTCCCTCCATGTCATAAAGCATCCATCCATCCATCTATCTATCCACTAACAATGTCTATTTTTAGCCCCCTTGGGTCATTACCATTTAAACACAAAAATAAATGCACCATAGTGGTTTTGTCAGTTCAGGTAATGCCACTTTTACTTTGCTTCACTGAGCAATATTGCCTGGGGTTGGTACACTTTCATAAAGGAATTTCCTGTATTATACACTGTGGCCTACAGAGATGATTATAACCTCTTTTCAAGCATGTAGTTCATATATATTTCAATAAACATAATATCATATTATGAGGGTTTTTTTCTTCCAGGGCTGGCCATAAACATGTAATTATCATTAGAGTGCAATTATTTTGATGTTGTATTAATGTGCTGAATTATTAAACAAGAATTCTGTCTCACAACACGAAGAATCTAAAACAAGTTTCATATTTTATGAAACACACATTTCTAGTGAAAATTATGTGGATATTTATAGATTACACCAGGGATGACCAGGTGATTCTAGTAAGTGCAACACTAGCAGGGTGGATGTGGCTTGGTTGGTAGAGTGGGTTGTCTACTAATCATAGGGTTGGCGGTTCGATTCCCGGCCCACGTAACTCCACATGCCAAAGTGTCCGTGGGCAAGACACTGAACCCCAAGTTGCTCCTGATGGCAACTCTGCTACCATTTGTGTGTGAATGGGTGAATGAGACACAGTGTAAAGTGCTATATAAGTGCAGACCATTTAGTTTGCACGTTAATGGCATAGAATTTCACTAATACCGGTCCAGTTAAAAATATACTGGCAGAGAGATAGTATTGCTTGAGGTGCCTTACATTACATATATTTCAGTTAATTCATAAATAGTCTTAGTCAATTCAACCCATTTAATCTTTAAATGAAATAATAGACATAGATACCAACTTTGACATTAATACTGTGGCTATCATTGTATTTTCTTTTGACCTAGATTCAACTCAAAGATACTCTTATGTTATCCTGTAGAAATCTACTCATGATCACTACTCATGCCATGATCACTGGTTGATAAGTCAGTTAGGATCAGATTCAGCAAACCATGTGACATTTCTCATAAGCATTTAGAACATTAGACATAAGGTATGGTTAAAGATGTTTTAGTATGACACAAAGAGTTTTATTCATTTGAATCTAATGTGTTTCTATCCTTGCAACTTTTATTTCAAACTTCGTCTTTCTCATAGTATAGTCATGAAGCGTAGACTATGCATGACTGCATACCATATAAGACTCTCTGTCTGGAATTGAAGAAATGTGCATGTGAAGAGGTTAACAGGTGTCATAAAGACAATAACAGAATATCTTCTCTGAAGCAGTATTATTTGCGTAGTCTCTACGCAATCTAATGTATAACCTAAGGTTCATTTAAACTGGAATTCAGCTCAAGGAACAAACTGAGGTGTGAACTAATTTTGAACTCATTTCGAACATGAACAGTTTAAGTGCATAAAAGGAATATTTAAAGGACAAATGATATAACAAATGAAAGATTTCACAGGCCCAGTTGTAGATATAATGTGCTGATTCAGATCCAGCAGACCTGCTGACAACATGCAAACAACAGAAAGTCTTCACAAGAGTCTGGAAAAAGCAGCAAATTCAGCAATGGCAAATCTATAATGGCAAAACAGAGACTAACTGCAGTTCATTGTCTCTGTATGTGTACACTGCACAATGACAATGAAGTGCTCATCTCATCTTTATATGAAAATCATCATTGACCCAAATTGGATAGACCAAATTTTCTGGCTCTACCACACCAGTGGGTCTGACAATGGTGAGGCAGGAATACAGCCTAACAATAACTCAGTCTCAAACAAAATTAAGTCAAGAGGCTATTATTTGCTTTACAACAAGATCTTGGCAGCTACAGAGTATTGTTCAACTAGCCTAATTTTGGTGTAAAAACTGTGCCCCTGACAACCCTCTCATTAACTGTCCTGCGTGTTGCTCCTCATCCACTGAAAATATTCATAGAGTCACTCTGTAGAGGATTTTGTATTTAAAAAAAAAAAATTTTGGTGATTGTCGTGGTCAAAAATGCTTGAATTTGTTGCAGCTTTAAAAAAAAAAAAAAAAAAAATTTGTTAAAAATCAAGTTTTGTGCTTTTTTTGCGGAAAAATATTGAATCGCATTAAATTGTTTTGCACGTGTCATTCGCAGTGATGTTTGTTGATAAATGAGACCTTTTAGCTGTACTCATGTTCGACGCACGTGAATTGTAGACGGCTTTGACTGAATGCGCATTGTGATGATGTCACATTATGAGTCTTGGCCCAAATCTGTGGAAAATCTGTGGTAATTTTGAAAAATTGCAAGCTCCTCAGAATATTGCAGAATTTGCTGAATTTTGCGTTCATTTTTGCAATTGCAAAACCTCAAAATCCTGAAGGCAAGCATGGGGAAATGTGAGGCCTGCCCCAGTGGGCCTCGGTGTGGCGCTTGTTACAGTTCAAATTTTTGATCACTAGGTGCAATGATAACTGTATGGAATTAAATGTGAGCACACTGCCCCAAAATTGCACAACATCTAGAGAGGCAAGTAAATCAGTGGAATATCGTAGTATAGCTGTCAAATAGCAAACTTAAAATTGTTGGTCACTCAAAAGAGATTCAACAGAATTTAAAACGTATGGGGTTGTGAATGAAGTCTTCATGTGGGTGAGCCACCACTGCTATACCATCACTATAGTCTGATTCCTGTAATGAGGATTTAAACTCTTCTCTGAGGGTTCTCAAAAACCACATATAATATTTTTTGTGTGAACTTGTGAGGTTTGGCCCATGCACGCAAACCATTTTAACAACACCTGCCATCATTACAAGCTAAAAGACCAGTATTTTAAGTTAAAGTATATGACTGTGTTTGTGCCCTCCTGTTTTTTAAACACTGAGTACTGAATTAGGATTAGGGCCGATTAAAGAGGCTGGATATGAGCTAAACACAGCTAGCAGTAATCACACATAATCCTGTAAGGGTGATCTTCCACCAGCCTTTAAACGACTACCTACTATGGCCAATATATAAATAGACAAATAGAATATGCTTTTTGTTTTGTGATTTAAGACATGCATAGTCTGACATTCAGATATTAAAAGGCTATAGCTGTCAAAATAAAAAATAAATGGATACAATGAATGGCCATGCAACCTACAATAATTGAAAATACTTGAAGTGCCTCCAAACACAACAGTGAAATAGAACAAATAATGTTGTTGTAACCACCATTGTCCTTAAGACAAAAAAGCTTCAAGCTATTCAGGTGAATTGCAGTCCATAACCACAAGGTAATTTTCTCACAGCTTCATTTTACACATACGGCGAGAGGCAGTAGAGCTAACATTATGCTCTCCAACTAAATACAGGCCAGCAAAACAACCCTCTAAAATACTTATAAAGTGTTCTTTTGTCAAAAAAATTATCTTATTTTTAAATATTTGCTACATTTTTTAATTTAGTTAAAAATATATAAACATCATGACACTGCAGATGTACTGTTGCTGTATATAACAGAGTTTGCTTCATGCTTAACCCCCATTAACACCCCAAAAGTAAGAAGTTTTGACTGCACATTCACTTTTCCAACCTTAGAAAAACCCAACAAAGTAGAGCATTATAAGTACGCAAAACATACCAGTAAAGGAACGCCCTGTTTCAAAACACTTTCTACACACCTGACTGTGGACAGGGTTATGAATATTCCACATAAGTCAGGATGTAGAGCTCTGTATTTGAATAATGACTCAGTAGCAAGACATGAGAGCAAACTGGTTTCCACTCAGTTTTAACCTCACACTGCAGTTTGCTTTTTTTTATTCATGGAAAAAAAGGCACTTTCATTCATTACTGAGAGTGCACAGTGTATTCAGCACTTCTGTAATCACAGCTTTCTCATGTCCTCAAACTTAGATAAGCAAGGACTGATAATGATAATGCAAAGAGAAACAAGAAATAAGACAGAGGCACAGAAAATATAAGAGGCAGTGGAGGCAGGGGAGAATTGAAGGAAAAGTGAATTCATTTGCACACAGGGAATACAAATTTATATTTAGGTGTACTCTGCCTAATTCAGTATCTGGCCTTCTGCAATCTGACTCCACACAAAAAGAAAAAGCCCAGTCCATGTGGAGGAGGATTGTTGGGTGGCTAAGAATAATAAATGTGCATGGACAGAAGGCCAAAACCAGTTGAGGATTCAGAAAGAAAATCAGCAAAGATTAAAGGAGTACTCAAGTGTTTCTTCCAACTGCACCTCTAGTGCATGTGCGACTGTACTGAAAAAAGAATGGAAAGAAAAGGCATTTACTTGAAATCACTTGGAAGTGAAATCCACATTATAATGGAACTACCACGGGCAATTGTTGGGGCAGTAAACATTGCAAAAAAGAAAAGTATTAGTAAATGAAGCCATAAATTTGTATAACTAATCCTGGGAGCTGAGACTACCTTTTTAGAGGAAAGAATTTATAACAAGCAAGGTTAGTTAGTTAGCCAATACTAGCTAGGTTGTCATGGTTGTGGTATGTGCATTGCATGATGCACTTGGGTTTTTTTTTCCATATCATTATGAAAGGAGCTCCTATCAGTGCTTCTTCTGGAAAAAAAAAAATCTGATCTTGAAAATACTCTACTCACTACTGAATCACTCGAATTTGGAAAGTTTGATTAAATTATTTAAGAACAATAAGCTTTTTCCATGTTTGACATATCCTAACACCTACTGTTTTCACCTACTACTAATGTTTCAAACCAGGGGTGTCCAATCTTATCCGCAAAGGGCCGGTGTGGGTCCAATCAAGTACGAGCCATACTTGATTCCACCTACTTAATTAGTTGAGCTTGGCTTTCAATAGATTTAGGTGTAGCTTCTGCTTGGTTGGAATGAGAACCTGCACCTACCCCGGCCCTTTCTGGATAAGATTGGACATGCCTGTTTTAAAATAGAATTTTAAATATTTTAAACAGAAAATTAACTGCCTTTATACTTCCTTAACAGGCGAATTTTAAATGATTTTTTTTAAAAACCCAGTTATAAATGGTATGCACTTATATAGCGCCTTTTAACCTTAATGGTTCTACATTCGGTTTATCATTCACCCATTCACACACACACTCACTATAGCCTGCCATCAGGAAATTACTTGTGGTGTCTTGCCCAAGTACACTATGACATGTGGAGGCATGTGCGCTGGATATTGAATCACCAATCTTGTGATTATTGGACAACCCGTGTTAGCACCTTAGCCACAGCCACCCAATTTCTTATACAGAAGTCAAAGAATCGTTTTCTTTTCTCAGTACAAGGGAACAAATGTGAATTGTTGTTTGTGGTAGTCAAGCATAGAGATGCTGGAAAAAATTTTAGGGAGTATTGTCTGCTCATAAACAGGCATGACATTAGAATTTAGCATAAAGAGTAATGCAAGAACATCTTAATCTCATTTCTCATTGATCCACAGAAATGCAACTACCATGAGAGTTTGAGACCTAATATGAGAAATGCTTTCACAAACCAGTCTGAAAGCACATGACCACGAGAGACAAAGATAATGCTCTTTTTTTTATTGCAAGGATCAATAATTGGGTATTGATTGATCGATTCAAAGTCATATGTGTTGATGTTGTGTGTGAAGGCCAGTTTCCACTAGCAGATTGAGAGACTTAGGAACAGCTAAACTCTCTGGCCCATTTAAACCCACCACCAACTCCTCATGAATAATCAACATGAACACGCACTTACAACAAAAAAAAAACAAGGGCTCTGATACATGCATACAGAAGAAAGTTAATAACTGGTGATGACGCTCTTGGCATTTCCTCTGCATAAGGAAATAAATTGCGATGAGGTTTAGCATTGGACAGGTGACCACGCACAAATATCACCCAATGTCCACCATCCCTGTCCTGTCTCATATTCTCCAATCTCTGCAAATATCAATCAAACACATAATTTAATGGGACTTTCTCAGTTTTAGATGCCACCGCATGTAGGTATACCAAAAATGGTATAATGAGTCTTTATTGGTCACATATACATTACAGTGAAATTCTTTTCTTTTCTTTTTTTTTTTTTTTTGCATATCCCAGCATGTTAGAAAGTTGGGGTCAGTGCGCAGGGTCAGCCATGATACAGTTCCCCTGGAGCAGAGAGGGTTAAGGACCTTGCTCAAGGGCCCAACAGTGGCAGCTTGATGGTGCTGGGGCTTGAACCCCCAAACTTCCGATCAGTAACCCAGAGCCTTAACTGTCAAGCTACCACTGTCAGGAATATGTATTCACGATAGATGTGTATTAATAATTGCTATACTCTCATAAACAGGATTATGTGAAGAAAGTATTATAAACCATGGAGAGATCTCTCTTTGTATCTGCGCGTGTGTGAATTGGTGAAGGTCAGCGGTGTGAGAGAAGGCCACCTCCTACAGACAACTCGATTAATCATTGTTTCAGCATGAATCTCTGGGGAGAACAAGCACGACTCAACCTGAACTGAAACATTCCTGCGTGAACGTTTGAACCTGGCAGCCGTGTCCATGTTACAGTGCAGATGTTTGTGCTGATTATGCAATCATTTTACAGTCAGAGGACAGCTCTGTGGTTTGGAGATACAGTAAACAGTTTATTACCACAAAGGTCACTGCTGATGTATCTCATACTTGAGGACACATTTGTTCATGACTAATTTGTAATATAGTCTGAGGATACAATGCAAGGTCCTCTTCAAAACACAAGATGATAGACAGGATTTTAAGAGCAGGACAGGTGAGAGAGTTTTTATTTTATTTTATTTTATTGGACTGTGATTCTGTGGAGCAGCCTCATAACAAGTTTAAAATGCTTTATACTGTATTTGTTAACTCTGACCTTCAGATGAGTTCCTTTGTCATTCTCTTATTTATAACAAAATACAAAACATTAAAAAATAAAGATCGATTTTTGTCACATATCAGTCCGCATGAATCATGTAGGAGTGTATTGGAACTCTTGTAAGAAATGCAATTACATGTACATTAAAGATCAGCTGATCACTTTGTCGAGCACATACCAGGAGAATAAAGGATTTCTCATTTACAAACTACTTGGCGAAATTGCAATTGCATGAAATTGTTTTGCACGGGCTTTCGCAGTGATGTTTGTTGGAAAATGAGACCTTTTAGCTGTACTCATGTTCAACGCAGGTGAATAGAAGAGGGCTTTGGCTGAGTGCGTGTTGTGAGGACGTGTCTTGTCCCAAATCTGCGGAAAATCTGTGGTAATTTAATTTGCATGGTTTGGAGTTAATTTCTGTGATTGCAAAATCCTGGAGGAACTGATTAATGCTCTTCCTTAGAAGAACAACTCAAAAGACAGTTTCTGAGTATGGGGAGTCAGATGGTGGGAATGACGAGCCTTGCCAATAATTTCACTGTAACTGCAATTCACCTCACAGTCAGCAGAGGACAGTATTAATGATAAATTGCTCCTTTAAGGCCTTTGAACTTTTCAGTCCCAAAAAGTAGATATTCTAATGAAACTAACGTAAAAATCTACTGAATACCAACCTCTTACAACGTCAGGACGACATGCTCAGCTATGAAAGCATTTTGTCCAAAATATCACATCTCTCTGGAAATGCTGTGTATTTGTTATTTTTGTCACTTAAGTCCATTACAGTTGTAATATTTTAATACTTGTGCATTTAAAAGCAGCAACATTTACTTTCACTTGAGTACATTCTTTTGGCTGGTTACTTCCACTTTAGTTTAAATAGTAGCATTTCTCAGTATCTTATCCAGCCCTGAATATACAGTACTCTGTGTGTGTATATATGTGAGGCTTCAGCAGTGTTGAGCCTCAGAGCTGACCACAGCCTGTATGTTTGCTATGATTGGTCACAGGCTTATTTCCTTGTCCTCACCACAGGAAAGCAGTGAACATGAAAACAGGAAGCTCTCCTAGACTCAGACATCGGAGAACTACTTTCACGGTGTGATGGTAAGAATTACTCATCTCTGCTCATATCTGCAAACCATTCAGGTTCCTTGATCTAAGATAAATCAGTGACTCACTTATATATACATATATACATGTATAAATATATATAGGTAAAAAATATAAGCAATTCAGTGCATATTTTCTTATGTAAACACACAGTTATGAAACATTTTGCCACTTTTTATTAGCATTCTCATCTAGATTGAAGATCACCTGATTAGTCATGCCAGAATAATTCCACATTCATCTAATCATAATTAATTCAGATGATCATGACAAACAAGTTCACATTTTCTGGTTCAAATGTTTTGTAACTATGTTTTGTCATGTAACACAGTAACATTCATTTCCAACTAACCGCTGTGTCATAGTACTTTATTCATTTACACAGTTTTTGTTATATTCATTTTCCATTCCATTCTGTTTATTGTTTAGTAATGTCAGTGTGTTTTAGTAACATGCTTTATATATTTATAACATTGTTAAATTCCTGATTCTGTTTGGTCAGAAGTTGTAGATTAATTTTGTATATCATCAGTTCTGATTTTAGTGCTGGCTCCAAGGGAAACTGGCAAAAACTCAAATAAATGAAGGCTAAAAATTAATGGATTAAAAATGGTCTTTTATTAAACAAAGAAAACATGCTGTATAACCATCAGTGTTTTGTAACATTCAGTAAGTTTTCCACCACAGGAAAGTCTTCAGGACAGGTTTTTGTGCTTTCCTTTTTCTTTGTAACATGACAAGCTGCAGTTTTACAAGCTGTCATTAACTTAAAGAGAAATGACAGTTTATAGCTGCTATGACACAAGTGACAACAGGAAGTAATTTGTGTCATGGATGTTCCACATGATTAAATGTAACTACAAACTGATCAAGATTATGTGCTGTTCTTTATTTATTAAAATAATGTCATTATTGGGTAACACTTTATAATGTGCTGTTATTGGAAAATCATCAACTTCAGGGTGGTAACAGGAAATCCACTTTGCATTGGCCAACTTCACACAACCCCACTGTTGATAATTTTCCTAAAACTGCACATCTTTTCATGTTTTATTCCTTACCCATTATACGGTTCATCGTCTAATTTAACTTACACATGTTCAGTGTTGATAAATGGCTGGTTTCCATAAGGTGCATGCGAATTAGTATAATGATAATGAGTCTTTATTGTGACATGTACATTACAGCACAGTGCAGTTCTTTTCTTTGTAGGAAGTTGGGGTCAGAACGCAGGGTCAGCCATGATATAGCACCCCTGGAGCAGAAAGGGGCAAGGGCCTTGCTCCAGGGCCCAACAGTGGCAGCTTGACAGTGCTGGGGCTTGAACCCCCGACCTTCCGATCAGTTACCCAGAGCCTTAACTGCCAATCATAATACTGTCACTATTATTCTTATATTATAAAAAAAGGACAAATAAAAACCACAACAACACAGAAGGCAAGTAAATCAATCAAAGTATTTGTTTTACTTTAATTAAAAGAGAAGGCAAATCAATCTCTCATTTTCACTCACTTTTTACCTTCTCAGTAGAAATGAAGATGCCAGAAAGGTAGAAATGTTCTAACATGTAAAAATAAATCTGTCTGCATATGCTCCAGACCCCCCCCCCCCCCCCCCCCCCCCTTTTTTTTTTTTCAAATCATCACATCTGGATTCTGGTGAAGCCAAGACATGAAGAGGATTAGCTGTAATGTAGAAACACTGATAGATTAATCAAGTGGTCTAAAAAAAAAAAATAAATAAATAAAAATAAAAAAATAAATAAAAAGCATTAGCAACATTAAGTACATGGGTATGAATGTGAAGGGATTGTGCTCAAGTGATGTTCTCCATCCTGGGACACAACTGTCTGTTCGGATAATGAGCATGGAGAGGAGGTTAATTATGTTTATGTTAAAGACGGCTGAAGAGTACTTCAAGCTGACATTTCGACTCGGACATGCGCATTAGGGGTGTTGTATCAGTTTAGTGCTCCTAAAATTCATATCTGTATTTGTATTCAGATATAGAAATAGACATGTGCTTTGGGCAGCTTTTTTTTTTCTTATCCAGTTATTACTTTTATATGTGCCTGCCCACAAATTAAGATGGCTCTATGAAGGTGAGTCAAATGGAAATGTTAAGAATTTGTTTTGCATTGTTTATCACAGATAGGTGTCACAAAAGTGTATCAGGTTTAATGTAGCACTAGAAATGGTTATTGATAATAGTACATTTTTACTTTTGCAACTACAAATTTAATGTATAGTTTCTCTAATTTACTTTTAAAGAAATCTAAAAACTGTTAAAGTATGACCGTAATCAGGCGGTTTCAAAGGATTTTTAAAAAATGAATGCACTACACTATAAACGCAATGTCCACGTTAATGAATGTGGTCTTTGCCCCATGAGCTTCATATTTGAC
Organism: Ictalurus punctatus; assembly: GCF_001660625.3. Lineage (NCBI taxonomy): Eukaryota > Metazoa > Chordata > Actinopteri > Siluriformes > Ictaluridae > Ictalurus > Ictalurus punctatus. The sequence continues at coordinate 18,102,631 of NC_030426.2, read as the reverse complement.
TGCTCACCTGCTTGAAAAAAACAACAACCTCCCACTACGGTGACTTGTTTGTCACATTGCGATTCCAGTCCTGACCAGCTGTCTTTCCTTTAAAAACAAAAACAAACAATAGTGCACCTCTTATAAATATCTGTAACATCCATTAACATCTGTTCATTCTGAATTATGTATTTATGATCAGTTTAATGCACATTAAATAGTGTTCTGTCCATAATAGTAAAAAAGCTTTAGAACTGAACATACATTCTCTCAAAGAGATAAAAAATCTGTGTTTAAAAGACCAGGCTGTGTTTATTTTCAGATGACTGCAACCAGAGCCACTTAAACTTAAATCTCTAGCATCAATGAAGACGACACAAGGAGCAGTGAATGAAGTAATAGAGGAAAAAATGAGAGATGGAAGAGGAAAGGAAGATGATAGAGTGAAAAGAAGAAGAAGACAGCAGAGAGCAGACAAGGGCGGGGGCGGGGACAAAAGGATGAAAGGGGCCAGAGAGAGTAGATACACCAGACTCCTTTATCACTGGGCTAGAGAGGGGGAGGGGCCACACTATATCCCACACCTCTGCCATGTGGGGCCCACCACACGCACGCACACGCATACACACACACACACACACACACACACACACCTTTAATGAGGCACAGAAACCATGCAGGCACATAGACTGTACACGTGATCTTGGCTTGTCACCGAGATGTGAAACTCTCTCTCTCTCTCTCTCTCTTTCACACACACACACACACACACACACACACACACACACACACACACACACATTATTTAATGTTCCCAGCTTCTTGTCACCAAGCTACTTTTTTTTTTGGACACTCATTTAAAGGACACCTAGTATAAATGTAGACAGTCATTTACATGAACATCTCTATGATGTTTACTCAGTAGGAAAATGAGACTATTATATCCTCTGCATGTAGATGCACTGCACTATGGCCATTGCATATTAGTTAACCAAGAGCGCCATCTTTAGATTTAACACAATGTTCACTGCCCTTGAAAAGCTCTTTAGACATGAGAAAAGCATTAAGAGACTCAATAACATGCTCTGCTGCTCAATGAGGTTTACTTGCATTTACACCCTCTCTCTCTCATACACAACACAGATGATGTCAGACCCGTCCATCTGCGATACTATCTAAAAGAAGCTAATAAAAAAGGTGCAGCAGGGATTAAAATGGGATTAAAATGAATGAAGGCATTTAGACATTGGCAGCTGTTTGTAACTGAGATTTAACAGAGCTAATAAGTGATAGGTCAAGGCTACATTAATATCTGAAAGGTGAACGCTACATTTGCAGTAAAGATGTTCACAAATAACGGCATCTGTAATGCAGCTAATGGATCACTACAAGATGATGCAAAACACACAAAAGCAGTGAAGGGATTCTGACAAAGGACACACACACTTTTGTGCTATCACTTTTGTCATACTATACTTGTGAGGACCTTGACAAATCTAACCCTAACCTTAAGCTCAATAGCCAAAAGGAAACCTTCTGAATGGAATAAAATCTGCTTTTGTTTTAAAAAACAACAACAACAAAAAAGGGGGTTTTCCTCATGAGGACAAGCCAAAGTCACCAAAGGGTCAAAACTGTCAGATATTCCTATCCTTGAGGGGACATTTGGTCCCCACCAAGATATAAACACACACACACACACACACACACACACACACACACACACACACACACACACACACACACACACACACTTAAAAAAAACCCTGACATTGTAGTATTTCTGCCTGTAGGCTCTGCAGGAATAGCTGCTGAGCCAGGAGGTGTAGTTACCACAGCAACCAGAGCTCAGTTCTGATATCACGACAAGTCACCATGGCAACCATGCCCAGAGCACCTGTCGCAGCGTGAGGTCAGCAGTGTTGCTATGGAAACACACCAGCTGAAGCAATGAGCTTGTGCGAGAGGCGATAAAAAGGACACTAGCACCTCATGTCAATCAACGACCACCAAAATCTGTCATTTGGTACAATCAGCTGAATGCCACAGGCATGTCATATACTCTAGAACGTTGTACTGAATTCAGGACAATGAATAATCTTGAATAATAATGAATCCTGAACTGAAGGTTTAAGGAATACGAGACAACATCTAGAATAAACAGGCGCCATTCTGTTTTATCCATGCAGGAGTCGTCGTGCACAAGGCTACAGTGGATGTGGGATGCCTGCATGGGCTCTAGGGAGCCAGGGCTCCTGAGCAACAGACCTTCATGAATAAGCATGTGACTCCACCCCCTCCCTCACTCTCAATGGGGCTTTTCATCGGGCACACATTGTATGGAAGCTGGCAGAGATGAATGCACGCCTTTTGAAACACGAGGCAACAAACACACACGCGCTCCTTTACACGCTCGAGCCAGAGACGTGTGGTGTGGCTTTGGGTGCAACCCTGCATTCGCCTCAGTCCATAAATACACAATCCACCTACTCGTGAATCAGACTGGAAGACGTCTGCCACTGAACGGACTGGTGTTTGGCGCCACCTGGTGCTCTGTTTAACCATGAGGTTGAGATGAAGATATTTCAACCTATACTTATTGGAAAGCTGCACAGAAAAAACATATGGAAGGGGGGGTGGGTGGGTGTGTGTGGGGGGGGGGGCAACTATCCATGTGACATAACAACTTCCACTTCTTATGTGTACAAAAGGCTTAATATAATCTGATTATATTAAGACAATACAGATCTGTGTTAAGAACTTTAATGAGCCAGCTGATGAGCCCTTAAACAGGCAGTCAGCAACTTTCCCGTCTTCATCCACTTATAAAGAGTCATGTTAAAATAGACTGAGAAAGAGATGCAGACAAATAAGATGCTGCTTCATGCCTAAAAATATTACACACATGTCAGTATGAGGCAGAAAAAAAAAAACAGTAGTTTTATCCGTGAACACACAAGTTAAAATAGACAACAGGGAAACAAGCACAGATGAGATGAACCAGGTGTGTTGAGCGCTGATCCAGATCCATCTGCACAGCGCAGATGGTCCTTGAATGATGCAAGAGTGAGGCTGAGAGGGATCTACCGCTATGAGGACTTTCATCATCAGCGACTTACAAGTGAGGCAGTGTACAATTCATGCATATAGCGGAGCAATAGACACAACACTGGATCCTAGGATTTAAAATCTCTTAAAACCTTGTGGTCATTAGAGCCTTAAACGCTGAGCTGCCATTACCCACAAACCCATCGGTGGAAAAAAAAAAAAAACTTTTGAAAGACATTGTCCTTTTCATCCAAGCGTAGTCACAGGCACATTTCCACTTCATAAATCCACAACAGCAACGGGCCAGTCAAATTCACACACTGACATTTCACATTTTTGACAGACTAACCATTTTATCATTGGATAAAGACTTACAAAAGCACACATTCCGGATGACATTTTGAACACAAAAAGGTTTTATTTCGCTGTCCTTTCATGATTAAGTCTCACAGGGTTACACTGAAGACATTGGGTAATTTTTAGAAAATTGGTGGATTGTGATCGTATGAATATTACTATGATACATTTGATGGCAGCAAAGTGGTGGTGGGGTGGGGGCATTAAACTAAGAATTTCATAAAAGATCTCTGTGTTGCATAGAACTGCAATATACAGTTGACAATGATCTAAAAGAACCATGAGTGAACTTCATTAAAAAATCTTGTTGAATTTGTACTGACAAACGTGTGTAATGAATTTAAAAGTGATTACTGGATTAATTCCTCGGAAACACAGAAAGTGGCACCTGAAGAACATGATCCCTGCAGAAGTAGAGGTCACTGCACACACACAACCTCATACACACAGAATGAAAACGTTTTCTGGACAGCTTACTTCTTTTTGTTTAGTGACAATCTGCAAAACAAAGCAGAAATATTAGGATCACCTTCAGAATAATATTTCAGAATTGCTGGTCATAAGCTTTACTCAAATAAAATGATGCAAGTACAAGTACGCCTTTTTTAAAAATTTTTATTTTTTTAATGAGCAACATGTTAGATGATCATAAAGACGACATTCCTGGTTTGGCTACTCGTCAACATTGTTTACAAAATAAAACACTATTTAATGGGGTAAAGGGTACCACAAAATCTCTAGCATATATGTTCTGTGCTGCTCGAATTCTCCTGTTTTAGATATCCAGGATTCTTTGAGACTGCCTCTCTTAAAAACAAACCCAGAAATAGCATCATCATATACTATCTCATACCATATACATACATCTCTACTGAACACATCAAAGATAATATAATATTAAATTAAGATTATATATAATTTGCATAGAGGAAATCATTCCCACCATTTTGGCTGCTTGGGCCTCTCCTTCAGCTTTGTCCTGCTTAGCTTTTTCCACAAAGAACTGAGCTCACTGTGCTTCCTGTTGGGCTAGAGGACAACAAGACCAGCTTAATCTTGAACAGGCAAGCCTTTACACTGTATATCTCACTACATGTGCGAATAAAAAGCTGTTGTTGTGTGTATCAGTGTGTTACACACCACCTTGTTTGGCCTCTACAGCTGCTGTGTACTCTTTGCTGAAGCTCAGCTCTGTGATGGCTACGTCATCAAGGATGATGTTGAAGTTTTTAGCACGTTCAAACAGCTCCCAACAAATCAGAAATGAAACCTGATCTCAGAGAGTACAGGTAGGGTCAGATACCTCTACATGAAATTCATGGCTGAAGTAAACAAATAACTAAACAACTGGGAGTGAAAGCAATGTCAGAGTGAACATTTCCCACATCTTGTTCTTTTTTTCGTATCATTACATGTGATCCCACTAAATAACAATGACACTTTAATAACAGTGTGTTCTCTGTGTTTAGTGTCTCTGCAATAAAATACTATGTCTATGATTAACCCACACAGCTCTAAATGAACACTACAACAGTGAGTTTCACAGCAATGCAATGACATTATGTAACACAAAGTTATTTAGAGAAAACTACTAATATTTTTGTGGTATATATGTGAAAGTGAAACCCTACACTGGCTCTAGCTGACATTATAACGCGCAATTTAATCAGCCTATGAGATTGCGTCATTCTTGGTTTAACTTCATTTTCCTTCTGCCATGTTCACTAAAAAACAACGTAAGTTTGCAGTAGGCTGACACGTTTGTGTGATATTAGCTGTAACCCCTGAATGGCCTTAAATCAACAAAACATCTGAGAAGGGAGGTGCCCACCTGATGACCCCTGTGAAGTGTCTCCCACAAAACTTTTCATCATCTCAGCAAATACTTGAGTAGGAAACTGCTTACCAAAGGTATTGAAACATCTAGTTGCATGTAAACAAAAGCATATATCATCAGTTTTATTACTTTATAGACTCTGTTTTATTTGACATAAAATGTGGCCAATTCACACTATAAGTTTTTCAGAACAAAGTTAATCCTCTAATGATAACTCGAGTGTCTTTTTGCATATCGGTCAGAATTCAAATAAAACTATAATTTAAACATAAACCATGTCTAATTTAATCTGGATGCACTCAGGATATTCAGGATTTGCCTGATAGAAACTTGAGCCTACAAAGATAAAGCGAACAGTTGGCTAACTGGCTAATCAAGCTCCGTCTTATGATCCAGAAGATCATACGCTAGTTCAGGTCAGGCACTGCTGAAAATTAGTGCGCGTGTGAAATTAGTGCGCGCCTTACCTGAACTCTTTGCGTCATGAGCTGTGAGGCATTGAATTTGGCTACAACACTCTTTAAGACCTCATTGACTATGGAAGGAAGGACATGTTCATCATAGTCCTTCCCCAGATGCTGGTACATGTGGGGAAGGTTGCAGCACAATGTTCACCATCTGATCACACACAAAACACAACCAACATGAAGACAAAATATATGTTATAGTGAATATACAATGATAGGAAAATAGGAGGGGGAAAAAACCCTTGCAATAACCTAGTTGCATAAATGTATATACATGTAAATATGACATTTTTAGAAAAAAACACCCTTTTAAATAATCTTTTACATGCGATCTGTCCTCAAGGAGGTCACATTAGTTTTATTAACTGATAAATGACTAGTATATGATTTAATGTTAAAAGTTCAACCACACGCTATACCAGTAATGGATGGATGGAAGTATTTAATGAGTAATCAACCAACTGTCAGAGATCTTCAAAGGAATACGCAGTTTTCTTAGCTACAATCATACACAAATGTATAATTATCACAGATAAAAAAAAAAACACCATGCTTTGCACTATACTGAGCAAAGAACTGAAAACCCACCAACAATGGAAGTATGTTAGACTGTTTGAGTCAATATTCTTTTATGCAAACAAATATTTTACAGAACAATCACGAATTCTCGAGTGAGAGGTATTATAGTAAATTAAGCTCTAAATCTGTATAATTAATTCATCGAAGTTTATGTCCATAGTAACTGCTTTTGAACTACATGATGCTCTATATAAAGACACTGGTGTATTCCTTTAATTACAAGACAGGTATGCGATGATCAGACAAATGCTTGGCTTTATCAGAATAAAGCTAATAAATGACACCGCTGGAATAATATATACCTTTACTTCCAGTCAAAGAGGAAATCTTGTGTGGTTTTGTGTGGTATCATATATAATGGGGTACTGAAACCATGGTATCCTGTAAAAAGGGGGAAAAACAGTGAGATTTGGGTATTGGTGGTAGATAGATGTACATCAACAAGAGTATTGCAATGAATTAAACTGTAATTTGTATAATCACTACCTGAAGTGTAGCCACACAGACAGGACAGTGTCCATCTGCATTCCACCAATTCTGTTGAAGATGATCGCTCGCTGACCGCCCTCCACTACAGGACAAACATGCCTGCGTGTTAATGACACTACATACTGAACATCGTTTTTTACTGATATGTTCACCTCTCTACACATCCACATAGATGATGTGATGCAACTGGCACACTAATCTGTCATGTTCAAAATCAGAAGATGATAATTTAACCCATGAAGAAACTCTGACATAAAGAGAACTGAATTTTTTATAAGCATTGGATCATGGCAGAAAAGGTCGAGGCTTTTTTTGTGTTACTTTGTTTTATGTTCTGGTATTAGAGGTCGACCGATTGATCAGTTTTGCAGATTAATCAGCACCGATAACTGATTGCTGGAACTATCGGTAATAGCAAAAATCCACACCGATAGTTTTTCCCGGTTGCATCCATTGCAGGAGCTGCTGAGAAGGGTCCACAGTTAATATACAGCATGAGAGCGGCCTCTAGAGGTGAAATAAAAACTATCACTGACAAACTGTGTTGTGTTATTTGAAGTGTTTTTTTATTATTCTTTTTGGATATCTCTATTTTTATTTGTTATTCGGAGTGTTACTTTTTGGTTCATTTTGGATGTACATCTTTTATTTACTTTCATATTTATTAATAGTTAATATTATATTAATATTTATTTCATTTTAAAAAGTACAGAACATGTTCATGGTACAGTCATTACTGTATATTTTTATAATAAAGTTAAGCAATATTTTACTTTGAGTGTTATGATTTCATTCAGTATCGATTTTAAAAACTATTGGTTGATTAACCGTCCAACTTATCGGTAAAATCCAATATTGATCGACCTCTATCTGGTATTACATCTCAAAGCAGTGACAGGATCTAGAAGATAGCCAAAAGTATGCGGACATCTAATAGTTACACCCATGTGTGATTTTTGAACATCCCATTACAGATTTAGTCACACTTAGCGATTATAATAACCTCCACTCTTCTGGAAAGGCTTTCCACTAGATTATTATAGCGTGGCTGTATAGATTTGTGCTCTTTCAGCCTCAAGGCCAAGCACTGATGTCAGGACAAGGAAATTCCAGTTCATCCCAAAGGTGTTCAGTGGGCCACTCGAATTCTTCCACTGAACCATGGTATCCTATAAAAATTGACCTCGCTTCGTGCACAGAGGCATTGTCATGCTGGGTTCCTTAAATCCAGTGGAGGGAAATTGTAATGCTACAGCATACAGACATCCAACAGTTTTGAGAAGGCTCACGTAAGGGTGTGACAGTAAAGTGTCCACAAACTTTTGGCTATATAGTGTACAAATAATGAGACAGCTCACAGATGTAGGCAGTACCTGTATAAGTGGCCTCTTTGATTCCATAGGCAAGTGCACCAGCGCAGATTAGTAATTTAACTCCAATCCCTGCACCCCGAGGGCCAAATGGACATACGGCCAGCAAATCCCTCAAATGCTGAAGAAACTATTGCATTATAAAAGGAATAAATGGCACACTTTATAGCCCATTTATCCAAAGCACTTTACACTGTGTCTCATTCACACACACCAGTGGTAGCAGAGCTGCCATGCAAGGTACTAACTTGCCATCAGGAACAAATTGGGGCTCAGTGTCTTGCCCAAGTACACTTCAGCACATGGAGTCATATGAGCCGGGAATCGAACCACTAGTGGACAACCCACTCTACCCACCTGAGCCACAGCCATGATATGCATGATCCATGCAGACTATCTTTGCTCAAGGACATTGAATGTATGGGAAAACTGCTGTGCATCCAGATTTAGAGTCAACAAAACCAGTTGGAATGAGCATACTTTACATTAGCATACTTTTGCCAGTGTTTGTCAACATATCTAGAATTGGGGAAGATAATCTTTTCTGCAAAAGCCAGGGTTCTCAAAGCGAGGTCTGTGAAGCATAGCTAGGGGTTGGTGATTTTCTCTTTGGTGGAAACCACAACCCAGAATTATCAACACTATGTCAAGTGAGTGTAAACTTCAGAAATTCAGGTGAAAATAAATCTCTCTGGTTATATCAAGTAGCAGAAATATTATTGCATATATATAGTGAATGTGTGTACTTTCTGAATAAATTGTTTTAAAATAAATCTGTATTAAATGAGGGGGTCGGTGCTAAAAAAAAAAGTTTAAAAGATCTCTGACTGTAAAAAGTTTGAGAACTACTGCGCAAAAGGGATTGTTCTTTCTTCTTCTTCTGAATACCCATCAGATACATGCAAAAATAAAATAAAATAAAAAATAAATAAATAAAGACACATACAAGCTAATTAAGTAATCTGACTTGGCTGTGTATGTGCTTACTTGGAGTGAAAACCGGCAGCAGATGAGACTGCTTAGCCCAGGTGCAGAATGTTTTCTCATCTTTATAAATGCAATAAATACATTTTATAAATAAAAACACAACAAGCTAACTTACAAGAAATCACTCATGTGGTTGGTTTGTCTTGGCTTGCCAGGATGTATGATTTGGTTTTATTCTTCTGACTAGAGTTATGCTAAAGAAGAAAAAGCATAACTTTACTCCTTTACAATAACTCATTATCTAGTTCATGTTAAATGTTCAGGAGCTTTTTAGTCTTGAAGCCCCAGGTTCACAACCCAGGTTTGTTGTTGACAGGTTTAAAAGCTAATATTTTTGTGCGTTGTTAAATAAACACAGCTTTTCTGACCATGTCCTTAACTTAACACCAAAAATACATTACTTGTCAATAAAAGAGGAATTTAGAGTGTAAGCTACTCACATTAGGCTCTTTATTACCACTGTAGTTCTCCCAAGGTCAGCACCAACAACTTCCGCATCCCCGGAGCATTGTGGGATATATAGTTTTCCCTGAATTGAGTTTCTCGCAGTGACGTCAGACTCAAGCTGTTGAACGGCCACAAGCTCAGCTCTGTCGAGATGAATGTTTTCCACTTTGTAACACACTGAATCCAGCTCAAGGCCTTAGATGTTCAGTAGATGATGAACTGAATTAGGTTTTTAATGAGGCAGAAATGTAAATGCTATTCTAAATGTAGCTGTGATGGGTTATTAATAAGGATTATTGTATTGTTTATTAACATTGCAAGGCTGGATGGTACAGTGGTTGAGCAGGTAGTGTTGCCACCTCAAAGCTCCACGGTCTCCAGTTTGATCCTGAGCTTGGCTTACTGTCAGCCTCCGACCGCAAGACCCTTCGGCGAATTGTGAGGACAACTAAAAAGATCATCTGAGTCTTTCTACCCACCATCAATATCTCATTCAACAACCGCTGCATCCGCAAAGCCACCAGTACTGCGAAGCACCCCTCTCACAGACTCTTCACCCTCCTGCCATCATCTGGCAGAAGGTACAGGAGCATCCGTGCCACCACCAGCAGTCTCTGCAACAGTTTGTTCCCTGAGGCAGATTACTCAACACCATTCTGCCTCCCTAGGCTAATCAAACATCTAACCCAGTCAGACTCAGTACCACTGCACACCACACTTTACAAAGCTGCATCAGTCACTTTTATATTATGGAACTTGTTTGTGCTGCCAATATTGCTGTCATACTTGTGCTGCTACGCTACACAACAGTTTACATCCCATGTTCTGTGTATTTATTGTTTTGCACTCATCTCACAATGTTGTGTATTTGCACCTTATGTAGTTTTGCATATTCTTCTGTGTTGCACCATGGTCCTGAAGAAACAACATTTCGTTCCAATGTATACAAGCTATAGAAAGAACTGGCAATAAACCTATTTGACTTGACTTGCATAGAGTTTTGTGTTCTCATGTCTGCGTCGGTTTCCTCTGGGTTCTCCATTTTTCCAGAAAAATACCAGTGTGAGAATGTGTGTAGAGTGTCCTGAGGTGAACTGGCATCCCATCCAGGGTGTATTCCAGGGTTAGACTCCAGATCCACCAAAACCATGACCAGAATAAAGAACTCCCAGAAGACAAATGAACATAATGAATGCTTTAAGACAGACCGAGATACTATCCCCCCCGCCCGCCCCAGACACATCAATACCAAATCATTGATCAACAGAAGGAGACATTCGTAAATATACAACATTTCATTGCTTTTTAATAAAGAAGGTCAAATAGACATAAACGGTGAGACAATTTGTAACGGATAACCTTTCTGAGCATACTGGGCAAGAAAGATTTAATATAAGAAATCAGATAGGCCAGGTTACACGCAGTAGTTTCAACAAAACCACTGGTTTGTGTTTTACACAGATTTCTCACCCCTCCCCCAACACCCCCTACCCCCACCCCCCAAATGGAAGAGCCAATACAGCTGGTACTGATAGTCTTATAGGAATATACCTATTTAAACAGAAAACAAACAGCAGAGTCAAAGGAAAAAGGCATCACTCAAGGATATCAAATTTTAAAACCATAATTACATAATGTATTTAAAACACTGCCTATCTTACAAGTTTGTTAAAAAAAAAAAAAAAAATTTATATTAGCAACCACAGAAACTGGTAGCAAATATTTAAAAACAGACTGCAAGGAACATACAGGATAAAATAAAATAAAAGATAAGAGAGGGACAGAAATGTACAAATAAAACAATTTACAAGGTCAGGTTGAGATGAGTATCGCTGCCCTTGTTTCCAAGTCTTTATCCGTCATTAAACTCGTGTGACTGTTTAACCTGAAATTTCGTTTGCTCAACTTGTTCCCTTTAGTGCCGTTGTCACGGTGCCACGGAAATACTCATTAAGCAGAGTCTCGTCTGGCCATTAAAAAAATTAAATAAAACTCACAGCGGTGTGTGCATCCTTCTGAACGACAGAATTTTAAAAACGGAGAGGCTTCACGTCTCAAACGTAGAAAAGCCGTACTCGAGAGGTGCTGACATGAAGATCGTCGTCGTAGAATTTCGTCTCTATGACAACATTTCCACTGCAAACGAGGGGGGGGGAGAGAAAAAAAAAAATAAATTAATGCATATTTCTAAACATCTGTATAGAACTTGGGAATATTAAACAAGCGTCTAAATAAAATCTTAAATTAAGTAAAACTGCTAGAGATATCTTATTAAACATCACTATGAAGCACTATGAATAAATGTGTCTTACGTTAACACGTTAGCAGGCATCATCTGTGACTCGGGTGCTGCCTCTATCAAGGACTGCCATGTGTTTGTAGAATTAGGGATCACAAAGCCAAATTCAAAGAACCACTCTGATGAACAAATATTAAAAGGTAAGACAAAGAGGAAGATAGCAATGCAATTACTAATCATGTAAAATAATCAATATAATAATCATCTTAATTAGCAACTAAATCTAGATGTTGACTTGATTTGCTCCTATTAAATAATAGTAGCATATCAAAAGCCGCCATCACATTTGATGTAAATGAACAATTTGCATATTAAAATCAAGGTTTTTGTTTAAATGGTACACAATGAAGTGTGTGGTTTTATCAATTCTGTTCATGTGTGAGCAAGCACATTGGTTTAAAGTTCCCGTGAAGTGCCTTGAAATGCACAGCGTTAGTCGATGTGTTGACATAATTTCCACTAAAAAAAAACAGGAAGTCAGGGCGGGACACATCAAGTGGCTCCTGCTTCTTTTTAAATGGCCAATAGCATTTAGCTCAGCTCACAGCTGGGGCTTACTGTCGTACTTCACAAAAAATTGAAATTGAAAAATGAATTCAAACCATTTGCTTCTTAACCAAGTTACAGTTGGAAAACTGAATAAAACTAGCGCGATCGAACAGACAAAGACACGATTGCGACCCGGGCCTGCTGATATGATTTCTCTCGCTCAACAACGGCTACTTTAGCAAGGTGATTTTTATAATGTTGGGGTTAGGACACTTCAGATTCTAGAGATTTGATTGGACAGAAAATCTTATGAGAAGCGGAAGTGCAGAATGACGTCATCAAAATTGTTGATCTGTATTGGTAGTAGAGAGCAACTGTAAATTTTGGATGCATATCTTCTAAATATGAATTTTGGCATTGTTTTGGAGCACACAAGCAATAGATAACCTTAAGGCTAACAGTCTTACTAAAAGCCACAAAACATCTGAAGAGATTTTTACTTCATGGGGACTTTAAAGCTGAAATACAAGAAGAAGAAAAAGAAGAAGGAAAAGGATAAAAAACGAGGAGATGCCAACCTTCTAGACACTGGCCTTTGAAGAGAACCTTCTGCTCCAGACGAAACTTTTCCAGCTTTTCTGATGAAGAGAAATTAAGCTCTCTGGAGACAGCTTTACATTTTAGGATCTTTTTGGGAACCCGAGCTAGAAGAGACCAAAATGGATGCATAGCCTTTAAATTAAAATGGGCTAAAAATATGGGAGCCCAGTGGGAATGGCAACCCAGTCTAAAACCTAAACCAAATCAAAGCCAAAAAGACAACTGAATGTCAAAACATAATACTGCAAAAATCAGAGTACACTAAAGGGGAAAAAATATCTGCAGAATGAATAAGTCAAATCGAGATAAAGAAGAAAAAAAGAATACAACTGCTTAGGGTTAGTGTTACAATGTCAGGCTACAACCTAAATGGTTTAATACCTTCATGTTCTACACCAGGAACAGAGAGATCTTCAGTCCCCTGCCAGAGAACTTTCCCCGTCTCTGCGTCCCTCAGGTTCATCCAGTTTCTGCAGACAGGTTAAGGCCGCAGAACACTAAAGAACTCGAAATTTATTGTTATATCATTAATTACCATTACACACATGACATTGCCTTGGATTGACGAGACTCTTTCCTTTGTAAATTGGGTCTATTAATTCCTAAAATTATCACCACAAGGAAGTAAACAAATGACGTCCTACTTTAATTAAGCCTTCCTGTAGTAAAAGACAGCAGAACAATGGCTTGTCTCAATCCACCCTGCTTCAAGTCAGGGGCATCTGACCTCTCCATCTTCAGACCACCTGTGTGTGTCTCACTGCCCTTTCTATGAGACGCACAGGCGCAGTTTGCCAAGTGTGTCAGTGCCAGGCCACAACACAAACAACCACCCTGGAAACCAACCACCAAAGCACCTACAGCTAACGAATAGAGGACAATGTTTTACAATACAGGACACAAACCCTTTCCATATGGCTTAATATAAATTTAAAACACATTTACATAACAAATAATGCATTACAAGTGAATATATTCAGATTCATGTAAATTCAGATTCATGTAAAGTTGACCCTGCATTTTGAATAGCAACGCTTTCTAAGGAAATTCTTTGTTTCCGGCATCATCACATTTAAATACAATTACCTGGCAATATCTGTTACACGTACTTAAAATTTTCATGCAATATTATATTAATAGCTTGTGGGAAAATCCCAAAATTCTGCCAGCTATGAGGCTAACGATAAAGTCAACGAGCCTCAGGGTCAGAATCGGAAAATAAATGCAGGACTGATTAAATGGATGGGTCTGTCGCTGACAGACCGGGCCATACCGTTGGAGATTAGCGTTAGTGGTGACAGGTGTCTGTGGGATCACACCTGCTGAGATACAGCAGTGATGCACAGGAGCATCGCTGGGGAGGGAGCCTTTTACTTGCAAACAATGACACAGTCAAGCTAATTAGTCCCTGGGTGACGCTGCTTTCGTGGAAGCCACATACATTTTTAAAAAGTGGCCTACTGTTTTAAATCGCTGGCATCTCCGATTTGACGTTAGTCATGTAAGCGAATGAAGTGTCAGCATAAAGGTATAAAGGAGAGAACACTTTGGCTGTTTTTTTTTTTTTTTTGGTTTTTATTTTTAGAGATGTCCTTTCAGATGGTCCGTCCTAGATCAGGTCAAACAACTCCGTAATTCCTTCTGGTTTCAGAGGCAAAACACTCTGTGACTTATTCATCTCCTCCCAAACACATACTTCACATATCTTTTATGGAAGAAACTATTTTGTTATGTTACTAATGCTGAAAAACAATTGGAGAAATCAGAGAAAAATCACAGGAAGGTCTGTACAATGTACACTTCTTGGTATTTCTCTAAGGAGAAGCTACCGTGTACACTGCATCATGTACTCCTGGGGCTCATGGCTTGAGAATCACAGCTACACAACACTACAGTCACATAATACAGCAAACAAACACATCCTCATACCATTCTGAACATACATACATACATACATATACATAAACATACATATACACACACACACACATGCATACATATATATATATACACACACACACAATATATATATATATATATATATATATATATATATATATATATATATATATATATATATATATATATATACACACACACACATTTTATATTTATATATATATATATATATATATATATATATATATATATATATATATATATATAAATAAATAATACACACACATATGTGTGTGTATTATATATTATATAATACACACACATATGTGTGTGTATTATATATTATATATATATATATTATATATATTATATACACACACACACACACACACATATACACATATATACACATATATACATATATATATATATATATATATATATATATATATATATATATATATATACACACACACACACACACACACACACACACACACACACACATACATACATATAAAAGAAGCCTTCAAATTAGCTGGAACATTAATGACACATATGTGTGTGTATTATATATTATATATATATATATTATATATATTATATACACACACACACACACACACATATACACATATATACACATATATACATATATATACATATATATATATATATATATATATATATATATATATATATATATATATATACACACACACACACACACACACACACACACACACACATACATACATATAAAAGAAGCCTTCAAATTAGCTGGAACATTAATGACATATCGGTGACAAAATGTCTAGGTTCAATAACTACATACACATTTTTGAAAGTTAGAAAGTATTGAGAAATCTTTTAGGATTGTTCTCTGCGTATCACAGTACAGTAAATGCAATGTAATGCAATGAATATGTCATCCGAGAAGCACAGAAAGTGACCTGGCATGTATTTTAGAGCGTTTCGTGAATATTCACAGGTGTCTAATTAAAAAGAAACTCTCATCAGAACAGACATATGCTTCCTTCCAATTGAAACGAGTACGAATTTGTCTTCGGGTAGCTACATGACCCTGAAATGTACAAAGTTACGATATAAAGTACAACCTCAGCTACTTCGAGACCAAAAAAAAAGTTTGAACGATTCAAAGCGAACAGAATAGCAAGCCAACACACAAGCCAGCGAGGAACATAAGGCCACAAATCCCTGTCCTTGCAATGGATTTAAGACTTACCAGGCTGATTTACCGAGGAAGGTCACACACATAACCAAATGAGAACATTGGGGGAAAACCAAATGAGAACACTGAGAAAACTATTAGACAATAATGCACTGGCATATTAGAGATGTCACTACAGGACTAAAATTTATCAGTTTCTTATATATGAATCCAAATCATTAATATGATCGAGTCAGGTTGATGTTCTCCTCGTGTTATATAAAGCCAGGAGCAGTGATTTCACCCGGATAATGCAACTAGTCCTCGTGAACATCCGGAAATTTCTTAATGACCGACTTAGACGAAACACAATAGCTGATTAATTAATGATAGACATGACACTTTATAACAACAACAACAACAACAACAACATTAACATATGACCATGATTTGTCAGGGGAAAAAAAATTGTATTAAACTGCACCTTACATATCTGTTGTATCGTTAACATGTAAATGTTAAGTGGAAATATAGATATATTCTAGCTTAAAAAAAAGATGTAAGGAACATAATTAATTTTTAGAGTAAAGAAAGTGAATTGAATTAAAGCTTTATAGGTTCACTATATGCACCTTTCAAGGTAAAAAGGGAAACACAGCAGTGACAAGGAACCTTTATAAACCTTTTCTTGAGCATAAAATAGACCTAATATTAGCTAATAGATTATTAGCCACCCTTTATATTCAAATACAAATCACCATCAGCAAATATGAAGTTACAGTTCTCAGTTGAGATAGATGTAGGTCCATAATAACGGGCTACTAGCCTACTAGAAGAAGAAGGATGAGCAGACAGCCGTTAGCTTTAGCTAGTTAGCTAACCCTACACCTCTAGTTGCAAAACATCCAAAACACAGTGCAAATGAACCTTAAAGAACAGCAGAAACACCACCAACAGAGTCAGGGATGTTGCAGGATGAGTTTTAACCCATCATTAGACTTAGCCAGCTACACAACCTGCACAACCTGCTCATTAATCGAGTTTATTAATACTGTACATTCACTACGTTATGAAGATTACTTCGCTGGTTAGTATTGCAAGCTAAATAACTAAATAACCTAATGATATGATTATACATAGCTTTCTAAGTTACTATGCGGTTTTAAAAGTTTGCCTATCTAACTGACAAGTAGATAGATAAAGCCATCTTCGTGGTAACGCTAACTGGTACCGCTAGCTGATACAGGCTCGACTCCAAACGGCTCCCTGTTGGTGATATAGTTCACTACATGACACGTAGAATCCCGTTATTTCATACTCCGTGTAGTGCCCTTAAAGGGAGACTATACAGGCGTTTGGGATTTAGCCAATGCATGTACCATAAGTTTAAAGGATACAGTTTAAAGCCCTTCAGAATCTCCTTTGCACGGTCTTCTTCCGAAGACATGGTTTCGAAAAACGGTCCGCTTTGGTGGGAAATAAAATAAAAATAAACCTGTTCGTCAGAATATGACAAATAAGACAAGAAATTATAATTTACTCAATTGGGTATATCACTTTTTAAATCAACAGTACTGCGTTAATCTGAACAGAGATATACTTGATCGTTCTTCTCAACCTACTGTAAATAGAGTCTCTGTCTGAGATTGACAGGCAAACCAACCAATTGTTCTGCAAATGTATGAAGGCTTGTACGAATAATTGTCCAATGACAACGAAGGGACGGGATTAGAGGTGGGATTTTTGTTGAGAAGGGACGCGTCACCGGTGGCAACTGAAAGGTCCTTCGGATGCAAACTACGGTAAGGCGTGTGGGACAAACGCAATTTTATTTTCTTGCTAAAAAAAAGTTCGACCGGGGCTACAACCATAATTTTATTTATCTGCTCCCAACACACCAGTAAACCTGACCCAAATTATGAAGGGCTTGATGGACTGGATCAGATGTGTTTAGATTCTGCAGGACAACGGGCCTCCAGGACTGGAGTTGAACCCATGATTTAACATATCCATAGGCCCTGACATGTTTCCTAGTCTGGCAAAAGTATGCATGTATGATTACTAGTGTGCTGCCAGATAGTTCCACCATCCTACACCTAGACTATTGCTAGTAGATCTTATGGCTCTTGTGAAGACACTTATTTAATTAAAAATAGTTGTTATGTGTATCCATCTCACAGTGTTTTTGTCATCAGAAATTGATCACTGATTATGAGCTAGATTATGATCACAAATTGTGCATGTAAAGAAATGAGCTATAGTGTCTAAGTGTACACATATAAATAAATTGTACTAACAATGTAGGAGTGTGTAATAAAATAGGCATTATTTTAATGACAATATTTTAAAACAGTAACAACATTGCTGCACCTGATACACTCATACCAGTTCCACACACTACCATGTCACTGAGAATAAACCACCTACAAAATAATATCTGTTCATGTGTGATCCTGTGGTGGTAAAAAATTAATTTTTTGCATCATATACATTAGCTGTTTCCCTGTCATTTTTGCATATATTAATGAATGAATGAATGAACTATAAAACAAGCATATAGTTTTAGGACAAGAATATAGTATACAAGCTACAGTATGGTATGTGTGTGTCTGCTGTGGTCTTGTACACTTGTCATTTGCACATTTGGCTAATATTGTGTAGGTCCCCCTTGTGCCACCAAAACAGCTCTGACCTGTCAAGGCATGGACTCCACAAGACCTCTGGGGGTGTGCTGTGGTATCTGGCACCAAGCAGCAGATCCTTTAAGTCCTGTAAGTTGTGAGGTGGGGCCTCCATGTGCCCAAGTCAAGTCAACACCTTGAACTCTTTGTCATGTTCCTCAAACCATTCCTGAACAATTTTTGCGGTGTGACAGGGAGCATTATCCTCAGAAAGAGGCCACTGCCATCAGAGAATACTGTTGCCATGAAGGGGTGTACTTGGGCTGCAACTGCAAATGTTTAGGTAGGTGGTACATGTTAAAGAAACATCGGATGAAAAAGTTAATCAAGTTCAAGAACTAACTGTTCACTTGCTGCTTAATATATCCCACCCCTTGACAAGTGCCACTGTAACAAGATAATCAATGTCATTCATATATGCAGTTGTGCTCATAAATTTACATACCACTTGCAGAATCTGCAAAATGTCAAATAATTAAATAAATAAGAGCGATCATTAAAATTGCTCCTTTTTTGTTTGTTTGTTTGTTTAGTTCTGTCCTGAAGAAGCTATTTCACATAACAAATGTTTACCGATAGGTCACAAGACAAAATAATAACTGAATTTGCACAAATGAACCAGTTCAAAATTGACATACCCTTAGTTCTTAACACTATGTGTCGTTACCTGGGTGGTCAACAGCTGTGTTTACTTTTTGTGATAGTTGTTCATGAGTCCCTTGTTTGTCCTGATCAGTTAAACTGCCCACTGTTCTTCAGAAAAATCCTCCAGGTCCTGCACATTCTTTGCTTTTCCAGCATCTTGTGCATATTTGATCCTTTTCCAACAGCGGTGATATGATGTTGAGATCTGTCTTTTCACACTTAGGACAATTGAGAGACTCAAACAAAACTATTACAAAAGGTGTAAACATTCACTGATGCTCAAGAAGGCAACACCAATACATTAAGAGCCAGGGGGATCTAATGTATTGGTGTTGCCTTCTTGAGCATCAGTGAATGTTTACACCTTTTGTAATAGTTTTGTTTGAGTCTCTCAATTGTCCTAAGTGTGAAAAGACAGATCTCAACATCATATCGCCGCTGTTATGTATGATAATATGTGAATATGGATAAATAAGCTTAAAAGTTGAGCCATTCCATTCTTTCTGAACCTGAATTCTTAAATCCTACGAGTAATTCTCAGTATAAAAATAGCTTGGAGTTTTAATTACACAAAAGTATGCATCATGTTTGGATGTGCTATTGTGATAATAATATAAGTTGTTGGGTATTATTATTATTATTATTATTATTATTATTATTATTATTATTATTATTATTATTTCTACCAAAGCTGTTCATGTACAGCAAAAAAGTATTTGCTGTTTAGACAGTACAAACTTAAAAGCAGTTTGTGCCTGTCAAGGCCTTTAATAGCTCTTTAAGCACAAATGTTTCAGTCTGTGATTTGGACCTCTGAGACACGACTAATGGCTATTTTGGTGTTTATCAAAGAACAGGAGGAACTTTAAACAGGGTGTCAGACACCTAAATTTATTCATACCACCACTTACAGTCAAGACAACCTTTTATAACTGATATTTAGGAAGATGCTATCGATGTCTAAGACAGTCTTTCGCATTGTACAATAAGAACCTGCTAACAGTTATGTTACACAATATAAACGACTGCTAGTGAAACATTCCATTATAAGCAGTTGCTAAAATGAGCAATTAGAAAACCAATGGGAAAACAATTGGGTTACAGACTTGAATACCACAGGGAAAAAAAGAGAGTAAAGAAAGTAATATTGGTAATTTATCAGGCTAGCTAGCAATCTAGGATGATCTGAAAAATGTAAAACACAGCTAGAAGAGGTTCCTTTGCTGTTTCAGGTATATGCTTTTGATGACTAGTTTTACAGTAAAGTTAATGACACTGTATGTTTTACTGTAGTATTACAGTAAAGTCCTTTGATGCTGTGGGCTACAGCATTAAACTATAAAACACACAATTTATTACAATGATTTGATCACAGTATTTTACTGTAGACATAAATTCCTTACAGTAGATGTTATCGTGACCTGTAGTTATGCTGTATGTCCACAGAAGGGTGCTAGGTTACAAGGGAAGAAAGACTACTTTATACTTTTTTCATCAGGCCCTCATATTTTCAACAAGGTGTGGTAAGAGTTGACATAGGATCACTGCTGTGTTCATAGGGTTATCATTATTATTTGTAATTAGCTTTATGGGGGGGGGGGGGTATGCATAATCCAATAGTCAATGTCAATGTCAATAGGTTGCACATTTAAATTAGGAGCATAATTTAGCATAAACCAGGCTGGTCAGACTCTGCATTCTGGGCTTGGCAAAACATTCATATTCAGGCAAAACACATGGTCACAGCTGGGGGCTGTATAGGGGCAAATCTGTGTGACTTGTTCAGTGAGTCTGATAGAAAACTGGGACACTATGACTTTATAGTAGCGACTTTAGTAATGTAATAGCAGTGCTGTAACATTTTATTATAAATAATAATAATCCAGCTGTACAACATGATAACATGAGGTGGAAGAATTCAGGCTGTCAAATTTATATCAATGTATGAACCTTGACTAAGTACTGGTTAATCTTCTAGTCTTGAATATGATAATGATAATGATAACAAGTTTTTATTTATTACATATACACATAGCATGGTGAAATTATTTTCTTCGCATAACCGAGCATGTTAGGAAGTTGGGGTCAGAGCGCAGGGTCAGCTATGATACAGCACCCCTGTAGCAGAGAGGGTTAAGGGCCTTGCTCAAGGGCCCAACAGTGGCAGATTGGCAGTGCTTGAACTCCCAACCTTCCTATCAGTAACCCAGAGCCTTAACTGCCAATCCACCACTGAATATAGAGATTATTCTTCTAATCCCATTCTATTCGTGAGATACCAAGCATTTTAGGTTATAATACATTCAGTATTATTGTAAATCTTATGTGTAATGCAAGGGCTCTGGTTTACTCTGGTTTACTGATCAGCAAATTGGGGATTCATTCTCCAACAGTCTGGGATATGTAAAGACAAAAATTTTGATATACTATAATGTATATTTGACGGATAAATGCTTGCTGCTTCTTATAAACCTGATCAGTTTATTTTCAGATAGAATAAATGCATTTCTGGATAATGATAACTTTACTAATCGATGTGTTGAAAACAGAACAACAGCTCAATGGATCTCACTTTGTCAGTCTTATTAAACAATGCAGAATGCAGAACACAGAAATACAGTGAGTCTTGGTAATTACTCCATAAAGCATCTTGTATTCAACTCTGTGTGGAGATTATTGTGCATTATTGTACAGCTTGTGCATGAACAGTGATTTTTGCATATCCGATAGTTATACCATTTCAGTGTCTCAGTTTTGTCAGCCATATCCATTGCAAGTTCTATAAAAAAAAATATGCATGAAAACATTGAGCCAACAATTTCATGCCAAAAAAATGAAAGAATTAAGAAACAAATGGTAAATGGTCTGCACTTGCATAGCGGTTTTTAACCTTAGCGGTTCTGCAAAACGCTTTACACTGTTTGTCATTCATCCATTCACACACACACACCAATGGCAGCAGAGCTACCATGCAAGGCATAAACCTTATCAATTCTTAGTCTTTACATGTGAGAAAGATGAAAGCTATTAGAGACGAATTACTACAAACCCCTGGTGAGTTTCCTACACAGCTATTTTTTTTTTTTTTATCTCCATATAAAGTAAACAGCAAGCACTATGTGAGGATAGTTTAAAAATGTAATAATTATAGCAGGCTTATGTTTTAGTATATTTTGTGCACTGAAGAACAAACGGTCATTATACAATACAATCTATCTATGTCTTTCATTATTTATTGGACAAATTGCAGCTTAGCATCCATTGTGTCCACATTAGCCAGAGAGGATGCAGAGTCGAGCCATACCGTGCAGTGGAAAAGTGCCAATATTGCATTATGCCTGAGACAAATGTAATATGATTTTATTATGTCTCTGCAGTTTCTGTCATAGTGTTAAAAACATTATGAAGCTTTTAGGCCAAGTAATATCTTAAACCATCTTTAATTTAGCAGTTTGGGGGAAGCAGTTTTCTGTAATTTCAAGGACAGCTATAGAGCCAGTGTTTGGCCCTTGAGCAATACTACAAAAGTGGCCAGTGCAGTGATAATTTCTTTAGAATTACTATATATGTATAAATATATTCATACAACAAAAAAAAGCATAAAAGAATCAGGAAACAAAAGTAAAATAAAATAAAATAAAATAAAATATATATATATATATTGAATATCTAGTTAGTTGTTTTGCTTCAGGCCACAGTTTTAGAAAATGCAATAAATGCAGGGCTTTAACAAAGTTTGCCTCTACAGAAGGTTTTCTGAGGTTTTTAAAATCTCCTCATCATTTCCTCATGTACAGTATAATCTATTTGGATGCTCAGGGTAGGGGCAAGGGCTTTAACTGCTGCTGTGTCTCATCAACTATGCTTTCTGCACTCACTTCACTCTGTGGCCTCTATTAAAAGTTAAATGTGTATTTTAGCCTACCTAGTCTATACCAAGTCTGCAAAAGTTTCTTACTTCTGCACACAATTTCAGGTATCTATTTGTGTCACTTTTACAGAGACGTAATTACCCAAAGATCGCTGAAATCTTTCTGTACCTAGCAGAGAGGATTCAAAAATTGACTCTAATGTTATTCGGAAACGGAGCTGCACAGGTAATGTACTGTGTGTGTGTATATGTGTGTGTGTGAGTGTGTGTGTGTGTGTGTGTGTGTGTGTGTGTGTGTGAGAGAGAGACAGAGAGAGAGAGAGAGAGAGAGAGAGAGAGAGAGAGAGAGAGAGAGAGAGAGAGAGAGAGAGAGAGAGAGAGAGAGAATACCATGCTGTAGCTAAACAAGAGCAATAGGAAAGTGGGAAATTAAGTAAAGATCATTAAAACAGGGTGTTGCAGCTGGAAGATTAGCAGACTGTGACGGCTCTATTAAACAGCTCGTTACCTGGAGTTATCGAGCAGCAAAGATGAGCAACACTAACTACAGCTATAGCCTGAAAAAAAGAGAATGGATGCCTATGGTGGAGTTGAACAGCCCGCAAAACATAATTACTGGAAAAGGCAGTGGAACTACTAAGCTTAAAGGGCTTTAAATGGCATTTGTTTACATCAGATTTGTTTTATTGTTTTTAAATTTCTAAAGTGAATTTCTATTTTCTAAATGATCTTTGGGCTCACCACAGACAGTTAACGTTTTTGCTGCCTAGATTGCAAGACAGCTGAAATGAATTCAGTGTTCTTGATGGTTTGGCTGGTATCTGTGAGTGAATAAACATCTGGACTCTCTGTTAGGTTTGGAAATTTGGAATTAGTTTTTTATAGCCTCACCAAACTTCATTATCGATACTGTGCAATCTGTTTACACTGATGAGCACGTTCAGTTATTAACAATTACAAAAAACTGCCATAGTCCCTTCCTGTTTATTTTCTGTTTTCTCCAGCCCCTTCCCATGATTCCTCTTGGCCATTATTCACACCTGTGCCTAGCTTTCCTCATCTATTTAATTGTAATTAGTCTCATTTCTAATCACTCACTGTTTCTATGTGATGTTTTGCCTGTGTCTGGCTGAACACTTTGTTCCTAGGGTCCTAGTGCATTGTTCTCCTGGTGTAGGTGTGTAATGTGTCCATAAAGGGTCAGTGTTCAGACTCAGAATCAACCAAGTTCAATGTGATTTTCCAGTCTTTGTTTTCAAACAGCTAATGCATTGTGTCAGGTGTGCTCCTGCAGTGATGATTGCTATTTGTGGATAAACCTGGACACACCTAGTGCCTACCTTCTCTTGTTCAAGATCTTAATATGGTTTCTGTTTTTGACCAGAAATTATTATTTTTTTAACTTTCTCTGGCTTCGCCTTGACCCTTAAATTTGTTCCTTGGTTTTGATTTTTGGAAAAGGAAGAGAACCCCACACTTACATCTGACTAAATCTTACTACAATAACATATGAATGACAGTTGTTTTCCTCCCTGCAACGGTTAATCAGCTTTATTAAACACTCACAGTGAAAATCTGCACAAGTGAAAACATTATTAAAGAGATCAACTATTTCTATAACCTACAAACCATCATGAATTTACTATCAGTTACAGTTTGAAGTAAATCATTGCTCTGAGTAAGCAGGCTATAGATTTGTTAAACATATAAAGTGACTCCTGATAAAATGGCCAAGGCTACCTAATAAACTGGACACATACTGTATATATCCAGATCTCTGAGATCTTCTCTGAACTTTAGAGTCTGTTTGGGACAACAACAAAAACAAAACAAACAAAAAAAAAACAAGTATTGTATTTCAGTAAATGGTAAATGGCGCACTTATATAGCGCTTTTATCCAAAGCGCATTACACTGTGTCTCATTCACCCATTCATACACACACTCACACACCAATGGTAGCAGAGCTGCAATGAAGGTGCTAACTGGCCATCGGGAGCAACTTGGGGTTCAGTGTCTTGCCCAAGGACACTTCAGTATGTGGAGTCATGTGGGCTGGGAATCGAA
This sequence comes from Ictalurus punctatus, assembly GCF_001660625.3. Taxonomy (NCBI): domain Eukaryota; kingdom Metazoa; phylum Chordata; class Actinopteri; order Siluriformes; family Ictaluridae; genus Ictalurus; species Ictalurus punctatus. Next base: position 18,077,350 of record NC_030426.2, on the reverse strand, counting down.
CCGCCAACCCTGCGATTAGTGAACAACCCACTCTACCACCTGAACCACAGCTGTCAGTAACCTCAACAATTAAACTATGTGAAATTTAAATCTAAAAGATTTTGATTATACTGTATGTCACAATAGAGTTTAGTTCCTTATGGCTAATAAGCAACATAGCCCTTAAAAATAAAAGACAGCAATATACTGTATGCATAATTATTAGGCAAGCTGATATTCTGATCATACAATATATTTTTTCCAAGCACTTGTTTTCAGTTCCAAACCAAATCAATCTTAATAATTACTGAGTATAATCATTTTCAGGTGATGTGTAATTGTTGATGAGAGATGGTGTGGCTTAAAGAGGCAAACACGTTAAATTCAGACATGCATAAATTATTAGGCAGATTTTTACTACAGGTAAAAATGGGCCAAAAATGTGACTTAACTGACACTGAAAAGTCAAAAATTACAAAATGCTTATCAGAAGTATGCAGTATTCAAAAATTTTCCAAACAATTCAAATGTGACCAATTCAAGTCTGGGGGCGGAGTAATGTTGTGGGCTGCTGTCATTAATGATGAGCTAGTGGGACCTTTTAGGGTTGCAGATAGACTGAAAATGAACTCTCAAAACTATTGCCAGTTTCTGGAAGACACTTTCTTCAAACAGTGGTACAACAAGAATTCAGCAGAATTCAAGAAGACCATAATCTTTATGCAGAACAATGCTCCATCACATTAGTCGAGAACAAATAAAGACACTGACTAATTCTATGGATGGGCAGCTCATGAAAGTAATTGAAAAAAAGGGTGGCTAGACTGACCACTGAATACTTTGAAAGGCCAAAAAGAGTTCTTTCTTTGATATTGTATTTTGTTTTCGATTATTTATTTGCTTAAACATTCTTATTTTCTATTTCACTTTGATATAAATGGAGAAAAATCCTTTATTATCTATTTGCCTAATAATTGTGTACACAGATCGAATTTTTTTGTGAAACGTCATTTTTGAAACAAAATAAAAAGTTTGTGACTCACTGATAGCATTGTATCTCTTCAACAGTAAAATGAAAAACATCAATTGCATAATAATTATACACACATTGTATACAGTAGCTAGTCTACACTTCTGAATCTAAAAATAGAGTATAGTGAATATGTAATAATCATAGTTAGCGGTCTACATTTTCAATAACCAAGAACAGTAATGAACTGCGTTATTCAAGCTCAACTGCATCTGTCAGTTTTACTCTTGAATGTGAATTATATCACCATTTGGCAATCAGCTGTTGCTAAATAGAAAATAAGACTTCTGTCTGTGAAACAGAAATGTTGATTTTTTTCCAAAGATCTATTTTTGTATTTTGCACTCATGCATGTCCCTGTCTGAGTGAGTCTCATAATTATTCCTTATTTTAACCAGCAGCTCATCAAATTCCATTATGGTGGCTGTGATCCTACAAATCTCATTTCCTTCTTTCTCTTTGCGCTGTGTAAATTCTCCGTGACATTTTTGATCAAGTGGGCGTATCATTGAACCATTTCCATGATGTTACAGACAATAAAAAAGCAACAATTATAGCCTATCGTAATGGAATTCCTACTGTACATCTTATATCATCATCATCATCATCATCATCATCACCGTCATCGTCATCATCAACGTCATCATCATTGTCATTGTCATCATCATCATCATCATCATCATCATCATCATCATCGTCATCATTATCATCATTATCATCATCGTCATCGTCGTCGTCATCATCATCATCATAATCATCATCATCATCGTCATCATCATCATCATAATCATCATCATCTTCTTCATCATCTTCATCTTCATCATCATCGTCATCATCATCGTCATAATCATAATCATCATCGTCGTTGTCGTCATCATCGTCATCGTCATCATCGTCATCGTCATCGTCATCATATACTGCTTTATTATTTGTCTATCACATATTCTAGTCTCATACTCCAGGCTTTACATAGACATAGTGTGCATCCTCTGTCTTAAATTATTATTGTTATTATGAATCCGGATCCTTTCAGTTGGCCAGCTCAAAATGGAGTCTGATAATAATTCAGTTTTGTTGTTCAGTAATGGTGAAAATGGTAATAATGGTTTTAAAAGCAGAACTAAAAGAAAACAAAACTAAACATAACTCTAAAAGGAGGGTAGGTTATGGAGGGTCCTATCCTTCATATTCTCCTGAGTTCAATAGGCAGGCAAATAGGACTCACTATCCTCTGTGAAGCACAGCTAATGCGCTGTACTAGACCAACCTGTACATTACAGACTTCTTACCACCTAACATTATATATAAATCTTAGTTCTCCTTTATATTACTAGTGTTACATCCATCCATCCATTTTCTATACTGCTTATCCTTCTTTCAGGGTCGTGGGAAACCTGGAGCCTATCCCAGGGAGCATCGGGCACAAGGTGGGGTACACCCTGGACAGGGTGCCAGTCCATCGCAGGGCACAATCACATACACATTCACACATCCATTCATACACTACGGACACTTTGGACATGCTAATCAGCCTACCATGCATGTCTTTGGACTGGGGGAGGAAACCAGAGTACCCGGAGGAAACCCCCGCAGCATGGGGAGAACATGCAAACTCCGCACACACGGGGCCACGGTGGGAATCGAACTCCCGACCCTTGAGGTGTCAGGCGACTAGCATTACAAATAATCCCTATTTTTCCATTAACTTGCACACTCAACAAAATTTCATATCCCCAGTGTCAAGATATGTTGCATCATATAGGGCATTTTCTCATCACTTACCATCAATTGCATCATCTTTAAAAATTGATGGACTCAATTCTGTTTATATGATGCAAGGGCTTATTGGACAACATCACAATCCTCTCCAAATAAAGCTTTTCTGCACATCTTAAAACAAGGTGGTTGATGAGAAACAAGAGGATAGGTGTGTGCTCATATACCAGTATAGTGATATATAGTGATCTGGACATCTTAAATTGTTATACTGTACTGTTAATGTTATGCTATATTGGTATGATTATGTCACCAAACAATTAAGTCCACGTACAGCAGTTCACATAAAACAGACCACGGGTTTCATTTCTTCATTGTGTGTACACATAGTTTTGTGCATAAACTGTGAATAAATCTGATTCATCCAGTTATTCTTGTGCATGAGGATGTGTATATATTTAGAAATACTTCTGACCATGCGTTTACAGCAACCCCTAAATGTAATTGCCTGTAAACTGATTATGAGGGAATGCAGTCCCACTTGTTTTCAATCATGTCAGTAATATTAGCAGTAATTGTTAACTATGGTCCTCACAACAATTATAAAAAGGCACATCTAAAGATTGATTGGAATGATGCTTTGCTTGAAGATTTAGCACACACAGCTTTGAGCACATTTCTTTATATAAATGTATGTTGTCATGCACAAGCAGAGCAATATAAATATATATTGCGTACAGCTGTGCATACACATGTGTGATAAATGCCGATTTTCTAACTTGCACTGGCTTTTCTGACGCACAGAAACCTAGACCCTTGGGATAGGTTGCAGATCCATCATGACTCTAACCAGGATAAAGTGGTTACTGAAATAAATGAATGAATGTATGCCTATCATAATCTGAAAGGAGTCAGGAGAAAGCTGTGGAAACTTGAGTGATTAACATATATAATTCAGTATGTGAGACTTTCAACACAGTAGATCATTTCATGTGTTCTGGATCCCAGATTAATTGACGTTGGCAACATTAACAGAATGTGAACCATAAGCAAAACATGTTCTGTGACACACTGAAGATGCCTCATGCAGTCCAATCCATTTACTGTCTGCTGTGTTTTGGAAATGTTTTATGTCGTACCACCTGCTGTTCCTGTCTTTGCTCCTGGCAGGACATAACAGAGACAGATGCACAGTGCCAGTGTGAATTACAGCCAAGGCTTTGGAAATCTTCATCAGCACTCTGTGTTTTTTGTGTGTATGGGCCAACACACGATATAATAATAACATTGTATGATTTTATCTAGAGCAGGGAATTAGTGATTTATCAGAAGTATGTTTTCGAACATTGCTCAGCTAACTGAAGAGACCTGAGCGCAACTTCTGAATCATATGTTTCAAGTTTTTTTTCCCTCAAAGTCTAATAATGCACAAGAGAAAATAAAATAAATGGGATTGTGTGGATGAGCATTAAGTAGATTGTCTGTAAAAGGTCAAAATAAGTGAAGAGGGAGTTGAGAGAGTGCCAGGAGTGCACAGCTGTCTCTTCCCAGCTCTAAGCAGCAGACCAATAAAGGTCACAGAGGAGCCACAGTGAAAAGATGTTGACCATCAGTGTCATTTTTTTCTCTTAGACACTGTAGATGTTAAGGTAATCACCATGTTTTAAGGAATGTAGGGAAAATAATCGATGTTTAAAGGGTCTGAGTCAATTACTAGGAACTGTTTTTGTCAGATATTGGACACTGTTAGAGACTTTTAGTCAACTTACTATTCAAAAATGCTTAAGATAAGTCTGAGACAAGTCTACATTTAGCTCATATGAAACTGAAATATCTGAGCAATCCAGTTCAAACAATATTTCTTTCATTTGTCAAGCTGTTGTGACATCCAGTATTTTAATTAAATCATATCCCTTGTGCATTGTATTTTATTGATATAACTGCTTTCAGTAAGTAAGAATATTTTTAACATTTGATAAATGTTTATTCATGATGTAATGGAATATCATTTTTGCAGTTTTTTTTTTTTTTAAATAAAACAGAAAATGCATACGTTTGAACTCTGCTGTCAGTCTGGAACTGTGTCGGGATTTTTAATGGGATTTATTTCACAAATTGGATTATTTCAGCCATTTTAATTCCCAGACGAAGGAAATCATAATGTCGGGTTGCAAGTTTGGTTGGTTAGGTTTTTATGTAAATCTGTGTGAAGTAGGATTCAGGTTTTACACGTAATACGGTAAACTATGCAGAGATTAGGAGTACCCACAGTTTAACTACTGTGGTTGCTTAAAAGCTAAAATTAAATTCATATGAGCATGTTACTGACTCTGCAGGTCCACTGTAAGGAACATGATGTTTAGAGGAAATGCATTAAGCATACTTTCTACCATCACAGCTGTTACAAAATATTTTCGTAAAAAGCTAGTAGACTATTCTGGATGACAACATGTATAATGGATGTGCTTTAGGCAAGCACAATCTGTACATAATCCACATTATCCCCAAACACCCCCCCCCCCATGCAAAAAAACAACAAAAAAACAAACAAACAAAAAACATTACTATCTTTGCCTTTGGTTCAGTCTTCAACTCTTTTATGACCATGTGCCACATTTCTTTTTAAAATGTAGAGCTAAAATGCTGGGAGTCAGCTAAAAACCTTGTTTTCATTTTTCATTTTCAGCACCATGGCTTTAAGAGCTGTTTACAAAATTATCACACACTCTCATTTATCTTTGCCTCGCTAACCAACTCATTTTGTTCAAGGAGCAATGCACCTGAAGTAAATGTTATTTCCCGTAATAGAGTATTAATCTAAGGTGCGCGTTACTTCAAAGAGCCTGTAATGTTTTCCGCTGACAGAAAAGCCTGGCTAAGGCTGTCCCTCCAGGATTTACCATTTTTGGGATCACAGAAATTAACGCAATATTGGGAGGAGCTTGCAATTTTTCAAAATTACCACGGATTTTCCGCAGATTTGGGTCTAAGACTCATCATGTGATGTCATCACAATACTCATTCAGTCGATTCATGTGCTTCAAATATGAGTACAGATAAAAAGGTCCCATTTACCTATATAAACATCACTGTGAAAGACTGTGCAAAATAATTTTGTGCAATTGCAATTTCGCCAATTCAAGCAGTTTAGCCAATTCAAGTAGTTTTCCGCAAAATCAAGCGTTTTTGGCCACAACAATCACAAAATAACTCGCATTGCGACTGGGGTGTTAGTTATGCAGGATTTCACAACATTCACTATAACATGTCTGTGTGAGTGTTTGCAGCTCTTTATTCACAAAATTATTATCAATTGATAGAAACGTATCCATCACACATGTAATTACACAATGCCGTATCCGTTTATACTTATTTTTTTTAATGCATCATCTTTGCTATTTGCAACATATAATGTTCATATGATTTGTCAATGCAAGTCCTATACATTCAGTAACAAAAAGTTCACCACTCCAGAAGTCTGATATTCCAATTTTGTGCTTTTCATAAGATTGAATCATTCTCATGCTGGTGTTTTGAGTAATATCTATGTGTAAAATCTCATAAAGAAGGTTTTGGATGATTTCTTTTGTTTTAAATCACATCTAATTTCTAATAGATTTATGTAATATAATGGAAACAGAGTTCTGGTGCCAGTATGAATGAATTAACCAGTGTAACACCCCACAACATGATCAGAATATTTTATTTGTTTTATTTGTTCTCTCCTATGGAGGACAAATGCAGTAATTCTATTACTTATGCTATAATTTCAAGTGATGCATAAAATGAGTTTTGGTTTGGATAAAGAGGGAGCCTGTTCCATGTGACTAAGATACTAAGGAAAGCCATGCCCCATAATTTAAACTGAATTATATGATGTAACAAAGCATGAATTATTGATTCACATAACATGTGTACAATTAAATATGATACGTTTTTTGCACAGGATGTTTAATTTAGTCATTTACAAAACATTATATATTAATTTTACAACAGAATTCTTGTCAAGGAGAACATTTTCTGTAAGAACTGCATCCAAAGCTAACATTCTGATAAGCCTGAGGCAATAGGATTGCAGGACTCTGGACAGGCAAAGGTCTGATGTGAGCTCTTCCTGTACTAATGCTAATACATTGCTTAACTAAGTTTATATTCTTGTTTTACAGTGCAACTTAAGGTGACCTTTAGGTCCTGATGTGGCTACCCCCTATGAAGAGTCCCCCCATCTGTAGGTGAGAATAATGTAGGTGAGAAACAGCTGCACAATCACTTATGTACTTATGTAAACAAATATACATGTAGTGTAATATAATACTGAACTAAATGTCATGATTCCCCCTTGAAGCAGCGTGCTCTAAGCGCTAATGCGCGAGCACCTGCTTTTCCGTTGTTGACCGTAATGACATCTGGACACGTGTGTTTTGTTTATGTTTCTGTCATGTCTCCTCCCTGTTCTGTCATTGGCTGGGATTTCACGTGGGTCTGTATTGCCCTCAGCTGCTAGCAGTTTAGACGCTGATCATGTCTGCATATATACCACGCGCCTCCCAGCACACGACGCGGAAGATCATGGTCATGGTCATGGTCATAGTCATGGTCATGGTCATGGTCATAGTCATGGTCATAGTCATGGTCATAGTCATAGTCATGGTCATAGTCATAGTCATAGTCATAGTCATAGTCATGGTCATAGTCATGGTCATGGTCATAGTCACTGTCATGGTCATGGTCATGGTCATAGTCATGTTCCATGTTTAGAGTTAGTTCGCACTGGATTATCCGCTTCCAGTCTCTCGTCATAGTTCGTTTCTCGTTTTGTTTATCGACCCTGTTTTCCGTGACCACGACCTAGATTCCAGCCTTGCCCCGTGTATGCCTGTTTGCCAATCGCCTGACCTCTTGCATGTTTACAGATTACGTTTTGGATCACGTTTTGGATTTGTCTGTCTGTCTCTCTTTCAAATAAACAAATGTTCATCCTGCACTTGCATCCGTCCTATCTCTGCTCCGTCACGATTCGTGACAATGTCATCATAGATGCAAGTTACAATGTAATCTTACTAAACATAGACTTAAATAAAACAACGATTCCTTTTAACACTGATAAGGGTTCTGGCATTTCTCTCTGGACTAAACTGTGATGGTCTTATGTAGAACCCATAGACTGTAGACACTGAGGACATGTCCCCATCACATTTTGATATGTCCCCACAACATTTATTTATTTATTTATTTTAAAATAAAATTGTTTAGAAACTGCAGAAACTGATTCAGTAGCTTTTTTTTTCTTTTTATTTCTTTTTTTTAAATATCAGTTTAGCCCTAATCACAGTCTTTAGTTTCTCAGGGTGTCTTATGACAGTAAGAAAATGTCTTATCTGTGATTAGTTTACTCTAACTCTTGCATCCAGATGGCTATAAATGAACACTGAATGAGTGAGTTTCTGTCAGGTTACTTTTCCTGGAACCCAGATATGTCTGATAGTGATATGATTAAATTATTGCATCATGAATTTATTTTACAGAAAATGACAATCATTATGTTGTACACTGTAATATAAAGAACTGACTGTAAATTAGCATGTAAAACATGTAATGTATAATGTAAACATATTTACTGTAAAGTACTGTAATATATCTTGCATAGAATAAAATAACATATAATTAGCTCATTTGGCTGATCTCCCCCCGCCCCGCCCCCACCTTTTTTTAAAAAGCAACTTACATTTCACACACAATACAACTGAGCCGAGTCTTGCTTAAGGTCCCAAACTGGCAGATTAGCTGTGCTGGGACTTGAACCTAGGCCTTTAAATCTGTAACTCAAAGATTCAACTACTGAGCCACTAAAATGACCTCAATTGACCTACAGTGAGTTAAGTAGTTCGACCACTGAATTAACTCGAGTAATGCAATCAATGCAAGCTAGTTGTGGTGGCTCAGTGGTTAAGACTTTGAGCTACAAACCCAGATGTTGGGTGCTCAGATTCCAGCGCCACCAAATGGTCATGGTTGCACCCTGCCTCAATTATATATCATTTTCTTATATAATATAAAGGCATGAGCAAATATACTGGATTTGTGTGTTATTTTTTTATACTAAGTAAGCTATTACAATGCTGTAAATATGTTTACAATTGTTTATTGTAAATGCATTTAAAGTACTTTATTGGTAACCTTATTGCCAGTAAATTACTGTTTAATTTACAGTAAATTTTTAACAGTGTAGCATATGTAACTACAAAGTGAGGATTTACGGCTGCTGCCATATTTAATCAGCCTGCAGGATTGCACTCTTTGGCTTTCATTGTTGCTGATATAAGCCATAAAAACCTTTTTTTTTTTTTTAATTTAATGCTTGCAGGAAGTGTTTGTTTTTAAAAAAAAAAAAAAAAAAAAGAAGAAGAAGAAGAAGAAGCTGGGTTAATCTTTTCCCTGAGATGTGCCTGATACAGAAAAATGCTTCCGAAAGACTTTAAGTGGGAATTTGCCTGATTTTTTATGTATAATGCATCATTCTCGTCCCCAGAACTTTACAAAACAAAATTACATCCCACAACAAAGTATTTGTCTTTCAATGAGAGTTCCAAATAGAAAGCTAAACCTTAACGTTCCACAAAAAAACCCTTAAACAGTGCATGTAGTTACAAATTAACAAAGTTAAATGTAACATTTATATGTTTCATAACTGAATTTGAAGTCTTATTTGTTGTTTGCCACCAATTTATCATTAATCCTAGTCTATCAAAACTGTCCATAAGTTTGTCCAGTCAATAAAAGCCAACTGTGAAGCAATTGTTTTTCTGCACTTCAGTTTGGAACAATTCTACAAGCAGTCCTGGGTTTCAATTATTTCATTTGGACTGTTCTTTCCTTGGGCAAAGTGCCCAGCATCACTGTCTCTTGTGTGTGTTCTGTCTAGAGCTAGAAAAGAAAATTTAGAAAACAGTTTTTATTATTCACAGCTTCTAGCTTGTGTGTGTATAAAGTTTAACCACACAAGCAGAAGAACATTCTCAAACACACAGCCTTCAGTGTACTATGATATTTACTCATTAGATTTGATCTGAAGGATCTGCTTAAGTGCAGCGGTCAATGTGTAGGGTATGTTTTGCAATTTGGTTGTTATTTTAAGCATATAGTTTCCATGGAGGTTTAGTGGTACACAGTTAGAACACATCATGTCGCATTTCTAATGTTAGTGTTTCCTCGTATGGCACACACAAAAACAGGCCTTTGAGGATGCGTTTAATGTGTCTGTAGAGATGGCATGCAACAGGTGCAAACCCAGCTGCTTCACATGAACTAAGAGAAGGACCCCTTTGAACATCCTTCACTGTTATAGCACAAATATAACAGGAAGCCAATTCCTCTGACCATACTTCAAAGGGAGCATGATGAAGGCACTATTGAACACCTAAGCATAACTGACACACACAGGTTATGCCCCTGAAACAGATATGCAATGCTGCAGAAATGTAGCATGCATTATAATGAGATTATAAATAATAGGATGTAACTGAATACGAATACATTATTCTGAATGAACAGACAATGTGTTCTAAACAGATACAAATACAGACATGAATAGGAGGTGCACTATTCAGAAAGGTTCACATGGTGTCTGGTTGAGACTAGAGGTGTGCATCTGTATGATGCAACAAAAAAATCATGTGAGTGATCAGATATGAAGCTAGTGGAGGAAAGCAAGCAGTCTGATATGAAGCTCATGAATGAGAGCAAGTGGTCAGATATGAATCTTGCAGGACAAAGAAAGACCACATTCATTAATGTGGATGGATGTAAAGAGTCTATCCTCTTATATTGAAACCTATTTATATAACCTACACTCACACTCATTCCTGCATGTTTTTCATTTTAGATTCACACAATATACGGTATAGAGTACACATAAGGGGAACAAAAACCCTGTATGTTAGGAAAAGATGTCAGTAAACCAGTGGCAATTAATATTGAAATGTGAAAAGTTAAGACAAGTATGTGAAATTATAACATTTGCAATATTTGCATTGAAAATGTGTTGAATAATCCAGTTGCCAGATCATGTCTAACAAGTAAGGGTAGGCTATTCTTAACCCTTGTGCGTCCTTATTGAAAAATGTTTTTCTTTTTCATTTAAAAAAAAAATAATTTTGTCTGTGTTAATGCAAACAGCATTAACTTGGTGTGTATTTTTATTGGGATTTTAATATTTCTCCCTTGTTTGCTTGCATAAATCTATTTTAAACTAGGTAAATAAAATAGTTACAGCCAAGACCTTAAGGACAAAAATGTCCCCATTGAAACCCATTCAAATATGCACTATTTAATACCCATGACCGTTAAGCATGAAATCATGCATTCTGTGTTAATAGACTTTTATTTTATTTCAAAACATTGAATTTTGAAAAGAATTTCTGAAATGTGTCATATTTTCTCATGTTTAGACTTTGGGGAAAATACATGCTTTTCCTTTCTGAATTTCTGATTCTGCTGTATTATAGAGCACTGCAGACCAACTGAATAAATGATGCAGCTATAATTGTGTGGGTGTTTGTATGGATATCAAAGTTGTGGTTTGTATGTGTGTACTGAAAATTTTGTGTGTGTGTGTGTGTGTGTGTGTGTGTGTGTGTGTGTGTGTGTGTGTATGTGTGTGTATGTGTGTGTGTGAACAGTTTGAAGGAAAGAAATTATATTGTACTGGACATCACAAATTCCACCCCATGTATATGAGTCAAAGAAGCTTACTGAGCTTTGAAGATTTTTGCATGGTGTAAAGAAACCGGTGTTTAAAGGGTTAAAATTCTGAAAATGAATGAATGTTTGGTAATTATTATCAGAATTCATGCTGGTCAGAGAAAGTGGAAAAAATTATTAATATATAATATTTCTTACAGTTTTTTGACATGGACATTTTTGTCCTTTATGGACCTGAGTGGTAGGTTATTGCTTCTTTTTTTTTATCTGACACTGCATAAAAAATATGACTGCAGCAATATTAATGTTGTTGTTAATCATTGACATGTCAAAGACTGTAATAATCAAAGAAAGAATTTTTTTTTTTCATAAAAACATCTGTGGCAATATGTAAACATACCAGCATGTAAAGAGTTACAATTCTGAAAATGAATGAATGTTTGGTAATTATGATTAGAACTGGTGCTGGTTAAAAAAAATCGACATCAACTATTAATATACATAATATTTTTATGACAGTTTTTGGACATGGACATTTTTGTCCTATATGGACCTATGTGTAACTTTTTTTAATTGACGCACAAGGGTTAATCCAACTGATCAGGGAACAAATGACATTTTGTTGATATAGGCTATTATTTGTCATAGATTAGCAAGTTTGAAATGTTTGTAGTCAACCATGATTTGACTTATCAGCCAATTTAACAGCCAGTAACTTTGAGTGCTGAACCTCCTCCACAAGTAAGCATGTGCTTTATACCCGTCCTATTTGGTTTGACATGAAGAAATCTCAAAACATATAAATAGAATAGATTTATTTGTATTTTTTAATGAGAAGATGTCATAGCTTTACGATCCTCTTCAGATGTATGTAATGTAGACATAAATCCTACTTTATCCTTAATGTTTAATTTTTTTCCACATATGAAAATCAAAGGACCGGCTCATGTATGATCAATTTGCTGGAAATCGCATGATCACTGCAAATTGTGCCATTACTGAATAGCTTTTGTCCTCCAAATTCAAACTGAACAAGGACCAATGAACTGAGGTGGCCAATGAAATTTCTGGGTTGGTGTGGACACCACAGTCTACCACCCTGTCTCCAGCAGTCCTGGACACTATTGCTGCTCATAAAAAATAACAATTAAAATACATTGTTATTTTCCTCCAGACTGCTTATCATAACAGGCCAAATATAATTTCAGAAGCATTCTATTTTCCTTTTTAAAAGGACTTATTCATAGTCCTAATTAATTTTATGTGAAATTCCTAAAGCACCTGAATTGATAGAGACAGCTGTAAACATACTAGGACACTTTTTCTACAGACACACCGAGACACAACCCCTTGGAGGAGTTGGACAATAGTTTGTGCTGTGCTGCTCTCATGCAAGATTAAAAAGGTGTCTCATTCAGTTCACTGTACACAGGCTAAGCTCAAATGAGGTTTGTAATTAGGGTGTTGATTAATTTATGCAGCAGCCAACATCTGGCCAACGTTCCACTGCAGCTCAGGGCACCACACACTCAGTGTATTATTCATGAAGACAGATAGCAAAAACAATATAGTTTGGTCTGAGAAAACATTTGAAATTAATGGCAATTTTCTTATGCAGTCCACTCTGAATTATTGTGACGAATTCAAAGGGAGATCCCAGTCATACTGACCGTTATATACTGTACATTGTTTATTTTCTAAGTTGAAATTCAATTACATGTTAAACATGTGCAATCTTTGCAAACCACAACATACAAGTAACTGTCATTTTTAATAGTCGCTGTGTACATTTATTATGCATTTATGTTTTGCCTGCTGATAGAATCATGAAATTATAAGACGTAAGTTTTGCAGGATATTATATATAATATATAAATGATAATATATAATGGTATAAATATGCTAGCTGGGCTAAGCTTAGGGTTAGGGTTAGGGTTAACCCTAACCCTAACCCTGTCTTCAAAAGATATCATACATCAATATAAGGTTTTATTAATAGAATCCACATCAGATTGTTTAACAAATATTTTAAAGATAAAAATTGGTCAAAGAATATTTTGGATTTTGGTGGAACTGAGTACAACAGCACCACCCATGATTATTTAAAAAAATGCACCAAATGGTATGAAGACATGAGGCTGGAGCTGATTTCTATCTGGCCCAGACTGTAGGTTCATGCAGCTTATCAGTGACAGTCTTGTCAGGTGGTTGCTCAAAGTGAGACGCCCTCAGGTTTGATCTCCATTTAGACTAATATTGTTTAACCCGCTTCACTAACACATCCATGTTATCAGCATGTTAAATACAGTCGTGGGTGGAATGGAAAATGTTGTGCATTCTGGAAATTCAGTCTAAAATTGCATTGATTGCATTGTATTGATAAAAGATGCCAGAGATGGAGTACAGAAGAGACACTGAAAATGACATGTGCATTGTATGCTTCAATAAGCAGCTGAAATGGAGAATGCTGTCCTGTCATACTTCCTGATCCATACCTTTGTAGTAGATATATGTTATGTTACCTAAGACTGCTATTAAAACTGTTTTACTTGTTGATATAAAAGTAAAAATTTAGTTCAAATTTTAGTTCAAATGTATTTGTACACTTTTAATGAGCTTATTGAGAGAAAATCCAGGCCCTTAATGAGCAAAATAGGACAGTAGCAAGGAGAAACTCAGATGGCATTAGGAAAAAAAAGGAGCCAGATTTGAAAGGGAAACCTTTTAAACAACCCTGGATAGATATAGTAATTCACAATAATTCAAAGAAAACGATTCATGACTAAGTTAAATTTGTTGAATATTACATGAGGTATGCAAGGCTTGTTAAATTTAAGAATAAATGTTATGAAATAATATATGCAAGAAAGGTCAAGCTATTAATGACCGTCTATCCTAAAAACGTTCATTCCATAGACGGACTTAGTCGATGTCTTTCAGACAACGCTGGCACTTGTGACCGCTCAGTGTGAAAGAACCGATGACTGAACTGTATGTTTAGTGTTGTTGTTGTTGTTGTTGTTTTTTAAACAAAACAATCATAACCCCTTTTATTTAATATCACAACCAACTGTCACTGAATTTTTTTTCTATATATTTCTATCTATATTTTTATTCTATACATACAACCAGGTCCACAGCTAATCATCAGCCTCACCATCATCATCACCTGATCAGTAGCTGTACCTGGGATTTGTTAACCCCACATATTTAGCGATATTATGATATAAAGATAGCTTTATTGTTGTTCTTTACGTCTTGGTTTACTGTTAATAATGGACTACTTGTTTGTATTTTGTTTGTTACAAATTGCATCACATTTGGAATGATTTTTGACCCTTCCTGTCACATGTACTGTAAATAAAATGTAATTGAATTGATGAGAGGCAGAATGCCTATTGACTGAACACCCAGTAATTAATTTATTAGAGCTATCATGTGAGAAGCTTCTGCACTTCAGCAGAAGCATGTTGCTTTTTCTGAGAATTCCCATCAAGGTGATCCCAAATCTGTGATCATGTTAAACCTCCCAAATAGGATGACTCATAGGCTTCTTTGTTTCAGTGTCAAACACAGCCATAAAGGATACAAGTAGTAGAATTACAGATAAGCATGTGTATAGTCATCATAACTAATGGAAACCCTATAGAATATCTATGCATGAGAAAAGTAATTTCCGTCCTATTTTGCCCTTTCTCTAGTAGGATTCAGACATTGGAATTTTTATTGAAGGATTTACTGCAAACCTGGTATAAAATCATGACCAAAGATGGTTTCAGACTACGATAAGTATGGAAATGTAAACCAGTATGGAAATATCCACACTGTATCCATCTGTATTAATTTTTCTTTTGTTTTTTTTTCAAATTTGTTTGGGCTTCCTAATAAGGCACTGCTTCCCAGTGGTGCATCACAGTAGCTGTGAGAATGTGAGTGTTTGTTTTCTCATCAGACAGAAAAGAACACAGGGATCCTCTCTTTCCCCATCAATAAAATCAATTTGTTAGCCATTGTGAGCATCTGCTAGGCAGAATAGACAGTGAGTCTCTAGAATTCTCCTTTATTTATAGTGAACCATTCAACAAGGCTAATCAACCTCATCAGAAGAAATGTAGTGCTTGAGAAAGTGATTCTGTTGGATATGTATAAATGAAGTCATAACAAAAGCAACAGCCAGTAAACCTGTCCCTCACCCTAATGGTAATCATTTATGACTTATTATAATAGGTGGCTGATGTCAAAGAAAGGTGTGTGTTCACCTTCACCCTCCTGAAGTGATGGCCACATCCCCTAGGCAAAGAGGTTCGATCTACTGTGTGTTCAGACAATATCTAGAATTATACTTTGGGTGTTTTGTACCCTAACTTTGCATTTACTCAAAATTTAAATGATGTTTTAGTTTCCTGAACGTCTTTGAATTAACAATTATGCACGTGTCTGACCCTCTGACAGCTTGAAATTGTTCTTTTTTTTTAAATACAGACTAGAATACTATGTATAAACTAACATTTGCATCAAATATGAATCCTTTATTTGCCCTGGCTTTATGTGTTTGCATGTTTTGTGAGTTACTCATAGATTTTGATCAATATGTTTGAATCTGCATGGCTCCTGTTCTGTACAGTTTAAAGCAGTGTGTGATCTGTTGTAGGTCATGACAAGTAAAAGTTAAAGTTAAGGGCTAGGAAAAAATTTCTGAATATCTTTGCTTTTCTAACAGTCATAATTGCAAATCTCTTTAGGAGTCTGTTGTTACATTTGTGCAAAAAGACACATTCACACAGAGTATGTATGTATGAAATTCAACTGGATAGAGATGTTAATGTTAAAAGCAATGTAACAGATATATGATAACAGATATATGCTAAATATTATTAAACTAACAATGGTTTTAAACCTTCAATCATAAAGTTAATGTTTTAAAAAAAAAAAACATATTAGGGTCTATAAACAATTTTTACATTTCTACCCATGTTCATAAGGCTGTCTGACCTAATTCATGCTTTTTAAGGAAATATCTTAAACCTATTTTTATTCACTTTATGTTTTTGTTCATATTTTATGGTGTTATATAGCTATTATATATATATATATATATATATATATATATATATATATATATATATATATATATATATATATATATATAGAGAGAGAGAGAGAGAGAGAGAGAGAGAGAGAGAGAGAGAGAGAGAGAGAGAGAAGTATGCAGTATAAAGACATGCCATTTTTTTATGGATGGGAGGAAATCTTAGAGAGAATAATGAAAAAGGATAAACAGTGATTTCACTGTTGGCTATGGCTATTTATCATAATTGTTATTTTGTTCTTTGACCATTTGTCACACACACACACACACACACACACACACACTCGCAAACACATACACAGAGAGAGAGAGAGAGAGAGAGAGAGAGAGAGAGAGAGAGAGAGAAAGAGAAGAGTGTCTACTGGCAGCCATGGCAAAAATGCCTGAATTTTATCATGCCAAGCTTAAAATGTAATTCATTAAGGTGGCATTATACTGTATCTCATGAAAACCAATACCTTCATTATCAATCTTTGCTCATTCTTTGATAGGAATTTCTTGTGAAAATCAAAGTGCCATTGTGCTTAACCTTCATACTTTAATACAAGAGTCGCCTCAGAGTGCAGTTAAGCTTTCCAAAGTAACAATCCAGGAGCTGTGAATAAAACCAAGGAACAATGAAAGGTCATTGCCAGTGTTTGATCATCATATTTAGATAGTGAAAGAGAAAGACTTCAAAGTATAATTTCACTTTAAAAGATCACTAAAACCTGGTTTACTCTGATCTAAATCAAGCCTGTCCTTTCTGTGACTTGCATCGCTAATATTGCTAATAGAAGGAAAGATGTATTTACTTAAGCAGGAGTCAGTGTGAACCTCATTTTGACCTCACTATAAGTGGTAATATACATGGAAATTGAATTAATCATTTTGGTTCTATAAAGATAGTAACCAATTACTATGGTTTATTAGAGAGGTCCATAACAGGCACACGGCATGGATGGTCCTTATGATAATTTTTGATGTGTGGCCTTATTATGACCTTCATGACACAGAAATGGCTGGTATGGTGGTACAGCAGGTAGTGTTGCCTCCTCACAGCTCCTGGGTCCCTGGTTCAATCCTGAACTTGGATTACTGTTTGTGTGAAGCTTCACATGTTCTCCTTGTGTTCACGTGAGTTTCCGCCCACCTCTCAAAAACATGCCAGTATATGGACTGGTTACTCTACATTTTCCCTAGATTTGAATGAGTGTGTGTGCAAGCTTCCATGTGATGGACTGGTGCCCAATCCAGGGTGTTTTCATTCCTCACACCCAGTGTTCCCAGGACAGGCTCCAGATCTAAAGCGACCCTGATCAGATGCCTAACAAACCATCATTCTAAAGCAGCAGAGTGTATATGTGTTTAGGGAACATTTAGAAATGTGTAGTTGTCTAATTCATCTGAGCACTCAAGATTTATGTGTGAATGAAATCAGTAGGTGATGTAAAAAAGTGATTTATTCAATTAAAATAATGTGTTACATTCATGCAGTTGTGAGCCACTGAGATGGATAAGACTGACTACGGTATATCATGATCAGCTTATCTTCTTATTCAAATATGAGGCAGACATTCAAAAAAAAAAGAAAATGCATATGCAGTTGAAAATAAACATAGGGCTTCTTATTTATCCTCATAGCTGTTTTTATGAATGACCATCTGTACCAGCGTTATCACATTTATGAGCATCATTAAGAAACGTGCTAGTGCCAGATTTAGTACATTATTTTGTTTTTATTAACAGATGGAGAAAATAGTTTGTCTCCATTTGTTAATAAAAAAAGAACATAGTTTTATAATTAGATACATCACTGTTGTATACAATATGCCCTTTGAATCTTTTTACAATACATATCTTAACTAAGTTTAGATATGAGTGTATTGTTGTATTACACTTTACAAAGTCAGACTTATTTTATTGAACATTTCGCTAATGTATTTTGCAAAGAAAAAGAGCTTTCCACTTCCTTTAAGTCTTCAGTGCGTATTTGCAGTTGCTGCTGCTTACCATATCAATATAAAGCAAGCTAGGCAGAGACAAATTAGCAATAACCCTCAGCTGGAAAATGAGTATATTTCTATCCCCAGAAGTGTTACTTTCTCAGACCTGTCAGAGGGAATGAGAAAGCCATTAACAGAGCCCACTCTGGTCACAGTCATTTTCCTTTTCTGATTCAGTCCTGCATCGGCAAGCATATGTCTGTGCTAATTGCTTTGTAGCTCCTCTGAGGTCTGGAATGTGAATTGGTCTGCAGCTAAACTTGGAACTGACAGTTTGCCTGCCACCCAGTCTGATTATTTATCTCAAGAGCCACTCAACTGTACAGCCAAAGGTAGGTTAATCCTCTTAGATCGTGCAGGAACAAAAGTATTACAGAATGATTAAAATACTAAAGATCCATTTGGATTGATGTTTAAAGCTCCAATTTTATCCCATTCATAAAGTGCAATACTAATGAGGAAGAGCAATTTTGTTGGAATTTCTGTAAGCAGTGGTACAGTACAACTGCTCAAACAGACCTTTAAGCAGTCAGATTGCTCAACACCCTGCTGCCTCCCAATGTTCACCTGGGCTAGTCAAGCACCTAACCCAGTAAGACTCAGGTCCACTGCACAACTTATAGCTGTATCAGTCACTTTTATATTATGGAACTCATTTTTGCTGCCAATATTGCTGTTATACTTATTGCTGGTACACTACACAATAGATTACAGTTTTCAGCCTATGTTCTGTGTTGTTGTTGTTGTTTTTGTCCTGTCTATTTATTGTTCTGTTCTGTGTATTTACTGTCTTGCGATTGTCTCACACTGTTGTGTATTTGCCCTTTATTTAGTCTTGCGTACTGTTCTGTGTTCACAATGGTCCTGATGAAATGACATTTCATTCCAATGTATACAAGCTATAGAGAGAAATGACAATAAAAACCACTTGTCTTGACTTAATTCCTAACATTTGTTATATTATTATAATTTGAATTGGTAAGACCATAGTAAAGCCTCTTTTAGCACCTTTTCCACTTGGTGGCAAGCCTAGACATGGCAAACTTAACTCCGGTCCTCTGTATCTGAAGTGCAGCCCGATTTTAATGATTTTCTTGCTTGAACTTACTCACTAAACCTGGCAATGAACAGATGCATTGAAGCAAGCATGCAGTAAAATTGAACTGGACAGACAGGAGCTCTCCAGTGGCAGCTTGTCTAGATTTGGCAATGGTTACTTTAATTTCACAACCCAGCAAGAGTTGTTTTTAAATTGTGCCCCCTTCAGGACAGCACAAATCTATCTCCAGAAACCACTCAAATGCAGGAACAGACTCTAATTAGCAAAGAGGATCAAAATTCAATCAGCACAATCCCCCCATGTCACAATGAACACTCTCCCTTTGATTCCCCATCACAATTCAGACTCAGAAGGTTGAGATAGGTCATGCAGAGAGGCAGGATAATGAATGGCAAAGTGTCACCAGGGATAAAGCGAAACAATATTAGCATTTAAAGCATGAATGTCCACTGCTATAAGCCTTCTAATTTATAGACTGTGCATTAAAAAGAGATCAACAAATTCCAATTACCCTTGTGGAGCTGAGTCATTGAAGTGATTGATGTTATATATCCATACATTATAATCAACATGAGGCAAATATACAAGAGACAAAAGATATAAAGACAGATTGAAATTGCTAACTGCTTAGTCAATTTGTGGAGTTTAAGTGAGCTAACTGTTAGACGATAACTGTTTGGTAATGAAAAGAGACTGCATAAATGCAAGTGTCACATCAGTAAGGAAATCTAAGCTAATCCTCAAAATTTATTGGCTTGATCACTTTTATTACATTTCTGCCTTACTAGCAATAACTCATGCCATAGGTAATATTTTGCCATATTTAGTATGTTCTGGGCTGAAAATGCACCTGTCAATCAATATCAGTGCATGTAAGTGGAGTGAGGTGTTTTGCTTTAGAAAGTGTGCTGTGAATAAAGCTATATTTTTGACAAACATATTATGATCCAGGGCGGCACAGTGGTGGGTAGTGTTGCTGCCTCACAGCTCCAGGGTCTCTGCTGTCATCCTGAACTTAGGTTACTGTCTGTGTGGAGTTTCGCATGTTCTCATTGTGGGTTTCCTCCAGGTGCTCTGGAAACCCACTGTGGGCTTCCTCCAGGTTCTCAGATCCTCTGGCACGTCAAACCCAGTTTAAGGCCTCGAGATCCACTGCAACCCTGGTCAGAAACAAGCAGTTATTGAAGATGAATTAATATTTTGATCGAAGATGCTTGTAGCCTATGCCCATGGATGCCTTCAAACTATACCTGGACCGAGCTTAGGACAACTTATCCAGTTGTCCTAAGGTAGGACAACTTATCATTCTCTAATGGCAGGGTGGTTCTATAGTGCCATAAAAATAAAGATCACTTTGCTTTAATAGTAATTCAAATAAGCATTTAATTTGTTATTAGAAGTCATGAGAAATGTACAATGCATGCTACTTCATATTAGTCAATTCATCATAAAATGGAAATATATTACTTTGCAGTTAATATCCAGATAAGATGCCATTTTTGAAGCATCTTTTCTGCACTCTGCATGATTTTCCCTTCAGGTATGCCCAAATGCCAGCATAGAGTCTAATTAAAAAATTTGAGTCTGGGTGACAGACTCCTTATACCATACTCATCTCCCACACATGTACAATCACACACACACACACACTTACTTCTCCTCACAGTGCGCACTTCACTAAACCTCCATTCTTTGCTGACTAATTAATTATTTATCTACTTTTGTCCCATTTTTTTTTAGTAAGCTGCATTTGTGCATGTGGATATAGCAGCCTGCGGCCAGTTATTTATTACAACAATATTTTGCTGGAGAGGAAAACATTTTTTAAATTACAGGTAGGTGATATGATACCATGATGATATGTAAGGAATAAAACACAGCAGGGTGTGTTGTTTTTTTTTCCCCTAAAACAGTATCTCCTGAAGTGTGTTGTTCTTCTTATATCACAGCAATTTACCAACGATTACAGTTTTTCATATATATTAACCATTCGTAGTTGCATTTAATGTTATGGAACCTCAACAAAATAAGTTCAGTTTAAGAAAAAATTAATAAGGGAGCAGGGAAGCTTAGTGGCTAGCGCGTTTGCCTCACACCTCCAGAGTTGAGGGTTTGATTCCCACTGCAGCCCTGTGTGTGCGGAGTTTGCATGTTCTCCCTGTGCTTTGGGGGTTTCCTCCAGGTACTCTGGTTTCCTCCCCCAGTCCAAAGACATGCATTGTAGGCTGATTGGCATGTCCAAAAGTGTCCGTCATGTATGAATGTGTGTGTGATTGTACCCTGTGATGGATTGGCACACCATCCAGGGTGTCCCCCGCCTTGTGCCCGATGTTCCCTGGGATAGCCTCCAGGTTCCCTGCGACCCCGTAAGGATAAGTGATACAGAAAATGGATGGATAGAAGGAAATTTTAATAACATTAAATACAGCTTGCTGATACTGGTGACATAAATGTTAAATGAACCTCTCAGCACAGAAAGCTTCACCAAATCAATTATTTGATGTTTTTTTTATTTGTTAAATAACAAATCAATTTATTACCAACCTTAGATTATGTGAAGCAGTTGTTTTACACGTTGCGTGAGTTGTTACTTACTACAGAAACAATAATTCATTAGGACAAGCACATTTATATTTCAAAATAAATAAATAAATCTCTGAACTATTATTGTTCTCCTGCAATGTGGAGCTAGGTTTTTGTTGGAAAGAAGAAAAAAAAAACCTACACAGAAGAAATATATATATATTATCTAGGATACATACTGTATATTATGTCTCCTGAAAAATGTCATCGTATGTATCATCATATGATATTTTTACCATAGCACCTGCTCCTAGTTTAAAGGTCTTATGGAAACATTTTCTCATACAGTGCATTAAACATGACAGTGTGTGAAAGGTGATAAATTTAGTGACCATAATTGACATAATTGGCTGCTAAGTCGCTTTGGATAAAAGCGTCTGCTAAATGAATAAATGTAAATGTAAATGAGTGTTTGCAGTCAGTTATAAACTAGACGTCAAGTATATTCACTACAGTAAAGGTATATTCATCCTTTTGTTACTGACTTACTAGAAAAATGGCTTGTCTTTGTCTTTTGTCACTAATCTGCTCTAAAGAGAGCCACTGTGTTTCTAATCAGTCTCTTTTTTGAGTATTACAGTATATCAGATGTGCTGACAGATGGGAGAGAAAATGATTAAGCTCAAAAAGGATATCAGTATAATGCTTCATGAAAACAAGAACATTGGCTTGATCTCTCTTTTAAAAAGAAAGAAAGGAAGAGTTTCAAAAAATCTTTATTTTTTTCCCGCTGGGATTTTTCTACTGTTTTGCTTAAAACAGTTTAAACAAGCTTATTCTCTACAGTACAGTATGTTTAAAAAAAAAAAAAAAAAAAAAAAAAAAAGGCACTTCCACAAAATTCACTTCCTCATAAAAGTGCTGATTTAAGTCAAATGATAAGAGACTATCTATTAGCAAATTATCTAAAACATCTACTTAAAACCCTTTTGGTGCCTGCAGTTCTGAATTAGCCATCTCTCTGTAACAACACTGGAGTATCTTGCTGCAAATTTTCCACAATTAATCTCTGATTGGCCACACACCAAGACATTTCCATTCTAATTATAAAATAGTTGGGTGCTTTGTCTTGTATTATTGCATGAGATTTGTAATTGTTATGTATAACACTGGCTGTATAATCACTTCCTCTCAGGTCCTTTACCCTTCAGCACTGGGCTTCTGTTCAACAACCGTAGTAATAAACCATGTTGTGTTGATAATTATTTATCATGAAGATTAGGACTCAGCATTCTCAGTGCCCTTTTAAAAGCATCTAGTCCTAGCATATGGGCCATGCATTCACTCTCTTATTGCACTAACCAAACCCTATTTATCTGAGACTATCAATGTCTCTCCCACAAGACAATAGATATCTCTCCATATATGACTGATAGAAAATGTCTTTCCTTATAAGATCATTGCCATCATAAGACTACAGACATCTTCCCACCACAATACAGATGTCTCTCCACACAGAACTATAGATGTCTCTCCTTCTAAGACTACAGATGTCTCTCCTTCTAAGACTGTGGATGTCTCACCACCTAAGACCGAAGGAGACTCTTCCCATAAGACTACAAATATCTCTTCCCATAAGACCATACATGTCTCTCCTCCAAAGATCACAGATGCCTCTCCTCATAGTACTATAGATGTCTCTCCTCCAAAGACCAGAGATGTTCTTCCCCATAGTCCTATAGATGTCTCTCCACAAAAGACTACAGATATCTCTCCTCACAAGACTATTGATGTCTCTGCTTTTGTAGATGATATCTCCCTCAGTTGCCTTTTATTCTGTGTGTAATTTTTATTTATTTTATTGTTTTTTAATGACATAAGAGAGGAGAGTGAAGAATATGAAAGTGCTTAGCAAAATGTTCCACTGATGATGGCATTAAAATATTTGCATAACCATTACATGTACGTGACCTTGCAGTTACGCAAGTGTGCCTCAGAATACCTGTTCAGATCATCAGATGTTTAACAAGATTTTAACATGCTGATCATAATGCCTTCATTTATGCTGTCGGCTTTCTGCTGGAAAGCAGAAAATCAACTCATACGACAAACTGATTTACAGCAAGTACTGTATATGTAGATTTTGGGAAAAGGACAACTTGAAACAACTTGCTAGTTGACTTTTAAAATGTTTATGGACAGACAAGAAATAGCACTCACTACTCATGACTGTTGAATATGCATTACAATTCAATTTCATGAACAATTGAATCACAAAAGAATCACAGCACTGATTCAAGTGGCCAGTTTTACATGTGATTTTTTTTTTCATGTGATTTTTGCCAGTGTACAAGAAAGACAAACACTTAAAATGGCATAAAATCATGTTGTGATAAGGCCTTTGGCAATGCATATATTGATGAGAGCTGCCTAATGAGCTCCAACCATGGTGGAAATACAATAATAGAATTGATGAGGGCGTGGAATGAGGTGAATGTGTGGGTTGGGGATATTATAATTGATAGCCCTTGACACTCACTTTCATTTCAACGTTCATTAGCTTTCTCACATTGACTCATTTGTGGCCGTGCACAAGGCCATGGTGTTTTTTTTTTTGTTTTTTGTTTAGGAAATTTATGGCCAAAATGGATTATAAAACTATACAAGAAAATGATATCACCTGCTATAAAACTCTCATAAAGCTGCCCCTCATTTTGTGTGCATATGTCATTACATTTTACTGGCACAAGGTATTGGCATAAGAAAAATTAATAAAAGTACTCAATGAGATGTCCAACACTGAAGTTGGCATTAAAACAGTAAAATAACCATTACTTGAACATGACCCTGGTGAGTTACACAAGGATGCTTGACAATATACGTTCAAATCATCATATGTGTGTCATACCGAGATTTCAAACTGCACATGACTGTATCCACACTTTTTCAAGTATTATTTAATATAAAAGGTTTCCGGATTGTATGTGCTAATGTCACCAAATATATATATATATATATATATATATATATATATATATATATATATATATATATATATATATATCCTACATAATCATAAAACATTAAGTAATGAGTGTCCGTTTGATTCATCATTGTCATTAAATTTAAATCTGAAACTGGTTTCATGACTTTATACACTATGACATTTTTCGTTGCATTTGCTTTTTTAATGTACTTCAACCACTGCAACACATTTATTTTAATTGTGTATGTATGTTAAGATGTGAGATAATACTGTAAGGAAGCACAGCTAATTACAGCTCTGTCAGTGTTCTGGTAGTGGGGTGAGTGTTTCTGAGTGACAACCTCCACTGTGATTGGATCCCTGGTGACAACCTGCAAGAGGTTCATCTTGTAGCCTTAGCCGTAATGGGAGATGTGTGCAGTACGCATGGGTTCTTTCTGTATCCAAGACGATTTCTCTCCTTTTTCATTGACTGTCTAGCCTCGTTCCTTTCTTCCTATTAGGGGTAAGATCCTTATCTTATTTATCTTCTACCAAACGTTCGCCCTTTGAGACTTAACAATGGTGTTGATAACCACCTCCACAGTCTCACAGCTTTAGGTAACTGTAAACTGAACTGTTTGACATTGACAACATGAGATCACACAGTACTGGTGTGGATTTCACCACGGTCAGAGTGCTAGCCTTATACCAGAGAAGGATATGTGGTACATATGATGAATGTTTGACTTTAGATGGGCTTACAAATTATTCATAAGAAAATGGCTGTCTAGATGCCACAATGTAATTATACTATTTTAGAGTCTTTAATGGGTCCATAGCACTACATAATATTTCTGAGAAAAGATGGACATAGTAAATTATTTACTTTAATCATTTAAAGCATCGTGGTGAATGTAAACTTTGGTCACAGAGGCAGACAGCATTCATTACAGTTATAAACTCGTCTCAGCATGCTTTTATTGTGCTACATAAATTTTAAGTAGGATAAATGGTCCCATGCTTTCCATGCTTATTTTGGGAAATCAATACCTCCTCAAATTCTAAACCAGGCTCAGGCTCAGTAATCAGGCTTACATTACCTTTATGTTCTAAACAGATAATGATTCTTGAGAAATGATCAGCCACGGTTCTAATGCAAGCAGTAGATGAGTGCTACTCAAAACAGATCATGTACAGTACATGTTTGAAGTCTGGGTTGAAGTCTGGGTTCTGACAGGGCCATTCCCAGGCCATTCCCAGGCCATTCCCATCTTTCTTGGTTGACTTGGATGTGTGCTTTGGGTTGCTATCATGTTGGAAGGTGAAGTTGCTCTTTATCTTCAGCTTTCTGACACTGGCCAGCAAGTTCTGCACAAATATTGCATAGTCTTTATCCCGTCTATCATAATTAGAGTCCCTGTCCAAGCTGAAGAAAAGCAACCCCAAAGCATGATGCTACCACTACTATTCTTCACATAGGTATGGCTTCCAGGTTCCCGATCAGGTGTGTTAACATTGCGACAAACATATTTTTAAAATGAAGTCAGAAAAGATCAACCTTTGTCTAATCAGACCATAAAACATTTTTCCCCACATTGTTTGGGGTGTGTGAATGTATTTTCTGAAAAATGTTAGTATGTGGGTGCTTGGATGTTCTTCTGCTTTGTGAGAAATGGCTTCCTGGAGATTGTCACATGAAAAGACTGACCAGTACCTAAAAGAAAATTCCTGCAGCTCCTTTACTGTTGCTGTAGGCAATCAAGGAAGCATTCTTGATGAGCCTTATTCATGCCCTGGTCATCAACTTTATGCCACATTTTCTCCATACTCTCCACATTGTCCACAAAGTCTTCATACTTCCCCATGGTACATCTAATGCCTTTGATATTATTTTATACAACTCTGCTGATTGGTGCCTTTCAACAATAAGATAACATAGATTTTTTTCAGGTTCTTGTGGACAATGGCAATCCGAGTAGGACGCAACCACAAAGGTTTCAAGGAATCCTACAGCAACAGCTGCTTTTATTTGAGGTTAATTCAACTCACTTTCATTTTATGGCAACTGTATGCTACTTATGGATGTGATTCAGAATGTTATTGGTTAACTTTGAACAAACCCCACTATACTACAAACACCATTATAAAACTGAGTGCACACTTATGCAAGTATGAGGGTTGTAGTTTTTTGGGGTTTTTTTCCTATTTGTTTTAATATTGACTTTTGTTGGTTACCTGGTCATATCACTTTTCCTTTACCGTTTAACAAAACACATTATTACCACTGTGAATCACATTAGCTAAACACAAAACTCCTCTTAATACACTAAAATGTGGATTTGTGACAGTACAATATGTGCTAGGATTGAGTTCATGCCCTCTTTTGTTTTGTACAACTAGCTTGTGCAAACATAATTTGCTGTTATGTCAGAAGTGATGACAGGCACATTTCCCATCTATCCTGGCTCTAAATTATTTGTTTAACATGCTGTGGTGTCACTTTTCCCATCCTGCCTTGGAAACGCTCCACTCCAAGCTGAACGGTTCACTGTCATACACTGGGGATCCGCCAATCTCATCTCTAATAGCCAAACAACAGCACACACAAACACAAGCAGTATTCACTGGCTCTTCTGTGTGCTCTACACTAGGATGTGCTACACAATGATTGGATTGTGTTGACAGAACACAATAATACCTCTGAGACACAATGTGACCTGAACTCGCACTTTTTAGGGCTGGAAGCAGCCTAGTCTGAATATATCTGTGCCAGGTATATGCAGTAATAACTGAATGATATCATACGTGACTCTAAGGGCTTCTCTACAGCAGCATACAGTAATCATTGTACATTAGTATATTATTTTTCATGAGAATGTAAAACCTTATAATATGCCTCCCTGAAATAGAAGTTATACAATTTTAATTGAGGTCATTAATCAGACTCAAAGCAGTCTGAGACTTCAGATAGTCATGATGGATGTTTGTAATGAACCAAATGTTCTATTCTTAAGATTTATAAATATTTGAGTCACTTAATCAGTGGACTCTATACTGTAATGAATGTGCAAATTTCAGTAGGGTTATAGGACTAGTCTAATATTATTAGGCTTTGTTACTTTCTTAATGAAAGCAGGCAGTCCATCTATTATGTATTATTATCATTTATTAATAAAAACAATGAAATACTTCTCAAGACAGGTCAAATAACCATTTACCTTTAGATAAAATATGATTTATAGTATCTTAGGAATGACATTTCTTTCATTTGGACCTGAAATTTCAAGTTAAAAATAAGCAGTGAATCATGGGATACCACAAACTTGCACTTTGCCTTTCATGTGTCATGTTCTTTAGTTATGTTTTTTTTTCTACTCTCAGACCATAATACTAATAATTTATTTTCCTGCAATGCAGTTTCAGACCTCCATTTTACAGCAGGCCAAATGCATAATGCACAACAACCCAATTTGTTCCAATGAACAAGTTCCCAATTAACAGGTTCCCACAGAAAATATTACTGTGACTGTCTAGTTCTGATATAAAGGATCGTTTAGAATTGATTTAGTTAGTCTTGCATGCATCTTTTACAGTTTGAGTTATAGGCCCTGTTTCATTACTGTTTTCAACAAGCCTCATCAACGACCTCTCACAGAAGTGCCTAACACCTACGTCACATAAGTGGCCTACTTGCAGCTAGAAAAGGAGCAGATATTTTTTTTTTTTTTTTATACCAGGAAAGCACTTTCTCAGTGTCAAGCATCTATTCACTAGAAGTAATTTCCTTGTCCATTCGCACTGGCAATGTTCTTCAAAGTGTGTATAGTTACTGTATATATGCTTCGTAGTTGCAAAATAAAGTGAAGTTACATCAGCTGTCATGCACTGACAAACTATCTGGCATCATCAAACTCAATTTAAGCATAGAACATCAAATGTTATGTTTTTGAAGTATATTAATGCACTTATACTATATGTGCATGTTATTTTTTACTGCTTTAGATGAATTTTATTCCTGTAATCTACAGTTAGGTTATCTCGATTGTCTTCTGTGGGGTAAACTAACAAACTTCACTTGATCTGGTAAAGTAATGAAATGGCCCTCACAGTAATAATGGGGATTTTCACAAGAGGAAACTGAAATGACATGTAATAAAACACAGAGCCTCTATGTAGCTAGGGATTGAACGAGATGTTCTCTCGCTCCCACAACAGTAATCCAAATGCTGAGGCTATTGTTTAATACTGTATATCAGTAATATTGCACTGCTATATTGAAGCCCACATGTGGGTGTAACAGTCGTACCCTACCCCTACCCCTATTATAACTGTGCATTTATATTGAATGTGTCTTGGTTGTGGACAACCTCCAATTGGACATCAGGTGTGCTCCTTCTGTCATAGTCTTTAAATCAAGACTAAATATATACTTTTTCAAATGATCATTTTAATCTGTGTGATTGTGTTAGGAATATTTCTCCTCTTATCAGTGTTTTGTGTTTTTGTTCATTTGTTTTTCGTTATACTTATTTTTTAGATGCTCAGCTGTGTACTGTGTTTTTTTTCCTTTCTTTTTTTTGTCAGTTTTTGCTGTTTTAAATGTGCTTTATAAATAGAATGATAAATTTTACTCACTTACTGTTACCACAGCATCTGTCTTCAAGGAACTGACAGATCTGTTATATAATAAAAGCTCAAGTGCAAGCGGGTGCCTCTGTTGTTCATCAAAATGTGTCTTAGAGAACAGAATTAGAACAAACAACAGATGTATGCGTTTTATTTTGGGCCATGACTGCAGAAGGACAGTTGAAAAGTTGCACAGTTGAATTTTCTGGATTTAAAAAAATCCAGACTGTAATAAATTATACATGCCAGCATTTCAGTAGATTTTCATGGAATCAATTTCACCTCCCACTCCACTAAACTCCTTCACTGTTGCTGCGACTATGACCAAAACGTACCAACAATAATTTATTTGTGATGGACGTGAACGACTCTTTCAAGTGAGTTGATCTGAAGAGTCAGTTTACAAGTACAAAAGTCTCTGCTTTTATATTTTAGTCCTGGCTAATATCAGGACTATCAGGAATATCAGAAAGGTTGCAGTTTGTATTACTAGTTTATTATTCTGGATTATTATTTGTAAATATGGATAGGCTGGTATATATTATTATATAGTCTACATTATAAAATGTATTTTAAGCCTTAAAGATGGGATGTTCTGTAGCTGTAAAGTAACATTAAATAGGGAATGTGGATTAGTGTAGATGTCGAAATAGTAATTAACACAATATTTCTGGATACCACAGAGGATGGTGAATCAAACAAGCAACTCTCACAGTTCGATTCAGTTGAACGAGTGTTAAGTTGAAAGAATCGATTCAGTAAGGTGAGTCGCACTGCCCGTCCCTATAATGTTGCCAGATTGAATGAAACCCCTATCTATCTATCGATCTATCTATCTATCTATCTCACTATATATATACATATATGTGGCCATGCCATGTTATATATATATATATATATATATATATATATATATATATATATATATATATATATATATATATATATATATATATGCTGAGGATGAGTCGTAATTATTGCTGTCTTGCAGCTTCATTGGAAAATCCAAGAAACTGATCTCCACTTATTAATTGGAAATGTTGCTATAGAATGCATATATATTTTATTAATGTATATGTTTAACAAAAACAGCAACAACACCACCACCACCAACAACAACAACCGCTTATCCTACACGGAGTCATGGGGGAGGCTGAAGCCTATCCCAGGGAACTCGGGCAACAAGACATGGGACAGCCTGGACGGGTACCAACCGATCACAGGACAATAATAATAATAATAATAATAATAATAATAATAATAATAATAATAATAATAATAATAATAATGGTGCAGTCAGTAGCGTTGGTGCCTCACAGATCCAGAGTCACTTTGTTTGATCATGAGCTCAGGTTATTGCCTGTGTAGAGTGCCACCCATGCTCGCTTGGGTTTCCTTTGTGATCTGAAGTTTTCTCCTGTCTCCCAAAAACATGCCAGTAGGTGGACAGGTGACTCTTGATTTCACCTAGGTATGATTTTTTTTTTTTTTGTGTGTGTGTGTGTGTGTGTGTGTGTGTGTGTGTGTGTGTGTGTGTGTGTGTGTGTGTGTGTGTGATCTGATCCAGGGTGTCCAGGGTGCATTCCCAGAAGATGGTTTAATGAATGAGTGAATGAATGAACGAATGAATGAATGTGTTCTGGGCTGGACAGAAACCATCCATTAAATCCTAAGTGGATAATACAGGTCTCTTTTATCTGGCAACCAGGTGTCGAGATGATAAACGTCCAGCCCGTAGTGAGTGCTGCATGTGAAGATGTTGCATAGGAGTGCAGGAGCTCCGCCTAAACACGGATGGGTAGGGCAAGTGTGGGAAAAGAGGATGAGCAAGGAGATGGAATAAAGCTCGCGAGCGTTACCAGAAACTACAAGAGGAGAGGAGAGAGGGGAAAGAGAGACAATGCTTTTACAGCAAACACACACGCATCGGGACGGCTGAGCTCCATAGCTCATAACATAGTAGGAAAAGAGACTGAAGAGCGGGGCTGAAGCTCTTCTTCACCTTTTTTTTTGTTTTGTTTTGTTTTGTTTGTTTGTTTGTTTGTTTGTTTGTTTTTTGCGAAGTCCTACCTACCAGAAACATCAGAAGACATGCTGACATCCTGCACGACTCTTCATGTGTATGAGCACTTCTTTAGAGGTGTTATGTTCCATTAGTTTGTGAACACTTGGCTTATTCCCAGGCGACACATGTTGTCTTTGGCGTTTAACTGACTTGCATTGATAGTCGGGAGAACCTCGATTTAATAACTCTCAGCTCAATATGTACCAGGGGCACCTGCAGGTAAGCGGCTGATTATTATTATTATTATTATTATTATTATTATTATTATTATTATTATTATTATGATCACTAATAAAAACCCAACACTTCGAAACAGCTGCTGCTGTTGATTATGATTATGCACGATCAGCGTTTTTTCCCCTTTCTTCTTCTTGCTGATTTCACCGTGAACTACTGTGTGAAAAGTTGCTCCAATGAGTCTGTACCCTCTTATATATTAAAACACCAGCATCAGACTGATGTATCTCAGAAATAAACGTACCAAGCAGTACTTTTCCTTGTGTCTGAAGTGGTACCATGAATGGTACACCTTTTGTACCTCTTTTACCTGGAAAGATGCACGTGGATTTTATCTAGATTTTAGACAGTTATAGCAGTGGTCCTTTATGATCATCCATCCATTTTCTATACCATTTATCCTATACAGGGTGGCGGGTAGCCTGGAGCCTATCCAAGGGAACTCGGGGAACAAGGCGGGGGGACACTCTGGATGGGGTGCCAACCCATTGCAGGGCACAACCATACACACATTCACACTTTGGAAATGCCAATCAGCCTACAATGCTTGTCTTTGGACTGGGGGAGAAAACCGTAGTACCCGGAGGAAACTGCTGAAGCAAGGGGAGAACATGCAAACTCTGTCCATATAGGGCGGAGGCGGGATTCGAACCCCAAAACCCGGCGTTGCGAGGCAACAGTGCTAACCAATTGTATAATTATGTAATTTATAAAAATATACTATATTTACATGTTCTAAATATACCAAATATCTACCCTTCATGGGACCACCACAATGACAAGAAAAGTACAGTTTTGTACCTTATTTCTGATAGTGGGGAAACTGATACAGTGATGTAATAACTTGAATCAGTGGTGTTCGAGCAGGAAAAACACCAAACTGGGCTGAACTTTGGGCATACATGACCAGATTTGGAGAACGCAAGAAAAGAAAAAAACCCTACAGTTGAATTAATAGTTTCTCTGAAAACTCATTGTTGAATATTGTTAAATGAAAACCTTTCATTTATATCTATGTCCATCCAGACACAAATTGACACTGAAAGTCACATGAGCTGAATGTCCAGAGTCTGGCATCATTTGGAAATTTTCCACCCTTAACCACATGATGCAAATCACCATGTAATGACCAGGCTTAGTAGGTGTGTTAGAGCAGGGTAATCACCAAAGTGTGCTGAACTCCAGCTCTGCATTGAGAGTCTATCCGTTTCTGTCCTGTTCCAACAGAACTGAGCTCGGCTTGTGAGGGTCCCTGAACACAATTCTGTCTGGCCCATTTCCCAGAAGCTAATCAATGATTAGACATGTTATTAAGTGCAATCTATGTAATTGACTTACCAACTTTTATTTTACCAGCTGGCCAGCAAAAGCAGGCTAAACACTATTGTTCATACAGACTCCAGCATATTGACAGAAATGGCATGATCAGCAACTCTCGCTTATACTTACAAAACAAAAATGCCACATTTACGTAATATGTGTTTTGGATTTACTCTTAGAGTGAGAAATTAACACCTATGTTTTGTACAAGTCTGTCTGGGCACAAATGAATACTGCATTATATTAACAATGTATACTGTGTTATTTCAGCATTTGGGCTGTAGGCATTGTAAGGTCAAGAAATGTTGTTTAAAGTCTATTTGTAGGACAACATATAGCTGAATCTTTTTGTAGGCATGTTGTGAAGATGCCTGATCTTGACATCCAATTTTTTTGCACTTCTCTCATAATTGCCTGCTCTGAATATTTAAACGCAGTTTTAGAGGGTTTCAGACTGTATTGGAGCTTCACGTACGAGCTTATAATACTAAGGGTTGTTTATTTTTGTTGCAGTTTTTGTGTTAAGCAAGTGTGTATTATGAAAAATGTTGTAATAACTGTGCCCAGCAGAATCCCCAGTGCTGAATTAACACCCACAGCATTGAATGAACGCCTACATTGTTCAATTACCTTCACAGTGTTTATTTGTGTCCAACTGGAGACGCAGTGTTTATTGTTCCCTCTAGAGAGCAAGAGGCTTAATAATTTCTTTCTTTCTTGATATGAATGGCGATAAAGCTCCTATTAAATCAGCCCAAACAAATCAGCTAACCTCTGAACAGACACAATCTTATCAGGTATTACATAGTATCGCAGGTATGATGTATGGATTTGTA
Organism: Ictalurus punctatus; assembly: GCF_001660625.3. Classification (NCBI taxonomy): domain Eukaryota; kingdom Metazoa; phylum Chordata; class Actinopteri; order Siluriformes; family Ictaluridae; genus Ictalurus; species Ictalurus punctatus. The sequence continues at coordinate 18,043,216 of NC_030426.2, read as the reverse complement.
TAACAATGCATTTATATATTTTGTAGTAGTAGATTGGAAGGGGGTGCAAATTTATACAAACTTACTTTAAATCTACAGCTTGTAAGATTTTGGAATTTCTCTGGTAGAAAAATACTATCACAATCTTCTTGAGGAAGAACATTCTGTAATGTGGGTTGCGCTGTGCTCTTCATCCTGCTCACTTTAATCTCAAGGCTGCAAACGTGCACATTTAGATAGAATTCAAGGCTGTGTCCCAAATCGCACAACGCACAGTAAGTCGTATGTCTAAATAGTAACCCAAGTATTCACAGCTCGCAATTAGTATCAGTAACAGTATCACTTATCTGTTATGAGGATAACAAAAACTAAACTATATTGTGCAAATCAGTGGGGCTGTAATAGTATCTGAATACCAGATAAAGAACCAAGCCTCAATCAACTTGTCAAATCAACTTGTCTCACTGTGACTGCCTGTCTGCAAGCAGTAGTGCCCAAGCAGTGCCAGCCTCCCATTGTGTAACAGTGCTCATCCTGCGCAATCATAAACAGCATATATCCTACAGAAAGAAGTAGTGATCTAGCATTAGCTAGTTAAAATATAAGCTCTAGTTGAAGGGAAAAGGGCTACTCCTCTGTGAACTCACATCACACTGCGTGTACCTGACCTCAGGCTTTCCCTGAGGCTCATCTGCATGGCTGTAAGACATACTGTAGCTAGCCTGCTAACTCTATCTATTTAGATGAAATAGAGCGTAGAGAACAAAACTATAATGCCAGGTTGTTTCCAGTGAGTTTTTGTTTTAACCCGGTCTGTGTTCTCAGTGCCTTTCAAAAAAGTTTGGTCCAAACCAGATAGTGTTCCATAGATCAGACAGATTAGGTGAGCAGAGGGCTCAAATTACTCAGCCTTGCTCGACAAAAAAAATGGAAAAACTCAGTAACACCTCCTCTTATATTAGTCACAAGCTGAGAATGTAGAGTTCCCTAACCATTCAGCTGGGTAACAATACAAACGTGTCATCTATTAATTCAAATGCTTCCCACCTAATTAGAAAACAAATAACTACCTTACCTGTTTGTCAAAAAAAAAGTCTAAAACTCCATCAGTCCTGAAACCTTTTTCCTCTTTAAGTTAAGACTCGTTCAATCTCTCACTCCAGTTTGTTTACACTCTTCCTCTCTCCTGATTGGCTACAGCTCCTGCCAGTCACCATGCAGCTGGACTTCTTTCAAGCCTGATATTGGTGCATGATGATGTTTGATGTATCTAAGCTGGCACATGATATATGCGTATAAATTTACCACCACTTCCAACCCGACACTACTGGCACTATTACAGGGTCGTGTGGGAATGCATTGAATTTTTTTTACTCCCATGACTCACTAATCATGTTTTATATTTTTTTATTTTTACCCCCCAAAAATAAATCTACTGTTAAATCAGTACGGGTGATATTACTCTGCAGTTACCCTACCACCGCATCCTGAGTGCATTTAAATAATACCAATAAAGCGAGCGAGGATTAAAACGATGTTGGGTAAAAAGGTAATTCAGTCAAATCAAATGTCCTCTCAGTGAAAGTCAGATGTTTTATGTGCACTTCATAAGGGTTTCTGCAGCTATCCTCTGTGAACAGTTGCACTTGACACTGATAACTCAGTGTTCCTTGGAATAATCTCTAAGTATATATTGAGCACTATTGGAAATTAAACTTAAACCCAATATAAAATTTCACAAGTTATACATACAACATATATATAGTTCTGTCCTTACTGCAATGAAAGGCGTGGTTTAAGCAATAAGCATGCATTCATTACGATCCATGGATTCCAAAATAAATATATAGAAATATCAACAACCCTCATAAAGAGTTAAGGTTAGGGGCTGAGTATGAGTTGTGGTTATTGCTTTCTTGCAATCTGAATCCTAGAAACTGATCTCCACTTACTGGGACAGATAAACATTCCACAGCGACAAAGCCGTACTAAACATCCAACTCACCGAACACACTACTAAGCATCAGAAATCAATATTTCCCACTGGCTCCCTCCCCACTGAGTTTCTCTTGTCATGTCAGAAGTTCTCTTTTTAACTACAACATAATGAGATTAATTAAGGCTAGTTCAGTGACACTTACCAGACTTGTATCTGTAATGCTTAATAAAATACAATATAACACAACTGCCCTGTCAATTATAATCTTTTACTGGAACAATATCCATCACATCACTAGAATTTTAATCTGGTTTTATGAGACAGAGAATGAATCTGGTCTCTTTGTGCCTTTTTGTGGTGAACAAAACAAGCATACAAGATGTCTTGAATGAAAGAGGTATGAAACCAATAATTTCAGAAGCAATGGCAATTACTTAGATGATTATAGCTTGTAGTAGTGATACAGTGGTCGGGGATTAGGTGATTAATTTTTGGTGCTTTGAGTTGGCTAGGACAATTCAGTGCAGTTATCGTGAGTGATCTGAAAGCAGTTATCTACGGCAGTGATCTTTCCATCTCACGCTTGGCATTACTGCTATGCTCTGTGCCGTCTGGAACAGATAAAACACCTTGTGTAACTCAGATCATACATTGAATGTGTATGATCTTTATCATCCTGATATTAGTTAATGTGCTTGAAATGCCTGCGATTTGCATAGTTCAGTTAACGTATTGCATGTATGTCAACGAGAAGTAATTTTATAGCATTTTAACATGAAAAGGGATAAAAATCACATTGAAAGATTCAATTCTAGGGCCATGGCATCTTAGTGGTTAGCATGTTTCCTCGCACCTCCAGGGTTGGGGGTTTGAATCCTGACTCCGCCCTGTGTTTGTGGAGCTTGCTTGTTCTCCCCGTGCTTTGGGGTTTTCCTTCAGGTACTCTTGTCATTTCCTCCCCCAGTCCAAAGACATGAGTTGTAGGCTGATTGGCATTTCCAGATTGTCCATAGTGTGTGAATGTGCGTGCGATTGTGCACTGCAATGGGTTGGTGAACTCGGGGTTGGTGTCCCCTGAGTTCTCTGGTATAGGCTCCAGGTACTATGACCCTGTCTAGGATAAACATGGATTTATGCATGAAACATGAGAAATGGATGGATGAGAGCTGTTATCTGATTACAAACTGAACTGATTAGAAGTATTTTTCTATGGCAAATGACTATCCAACAGTTTGATTAAACTATCCATCAACTTGATCAACTTGCCTGACAGTCACTGTATCAGGAAATCATACTTCGGTAGGAAAGTTGTAGTCATCTTTGGACGGACTGACTTTTTTTTGTTTGTTTGTTTGTTTTTTGTTTTTTTTTACTACTTTTTAAACTGTCTCTTTATCTGACATGGACTTGGACATGGCAAGATTAAACAAAAAGTAAAGAAACAGTTCCACATTGTTTTGGTGTAAGAAAACCCCTCTTTATTTTTTTTTTTCTTACCAGACCTCAGCCACAACAGCATAGAGTTTCTCAGACCAGCAGATATTTTTTTTCTGTGAATCTGTATTTAGTATTTCTCTTTAACAATTTTCATATAGAAAACAACAGAACTGAGCTTGAACAGTGAAACCCCTAGTATTAATTCTGTTATGACTGAGTCATTGTGAGTTTAAAGAAATTGTGTGCAGATTTTGTAATATCTAAACATCATCCCTTGAGCAAGAAGATCAAGTTGCATTCACAGAGATACTGAAGCTGCAATCAAGACTCAAATAAACTTTTTAGTGTGTTTCTGCGCTGCATGGGTCTCTCTAAATTTCTTGAAACCTGAAGATGCAGCCCTCTTGAGCTTGTTTAGACTTTTGTGCCTTGATGAGTCAGTGTTTAGGTGCTATTGTGCACTTTTTCTCTGATAACCCAGCGGGGGCTCTTTCTTGTTGCCTTTAACTGCACTGCCTATAAAAGTGATCGAGCATGTGGCACATATTGGGGAGAAATGCAACAGCCCATCTGGAGCTTTTACACACTGAAACCTCTAGAGACACCTTAACACACTTGAGAAATATCATGGCGTTTAGGTTTGTGAGTGTGTGTGTGACATGTGTAGGTGAATGGTGATGCAGTATTTTGCATTGTTTTGCAGGTAGGTGGGACCCCACAATTGTAAGGGCTATTGATTTATGAAATTTGGGCCTCATGACCTTTCTGAGTCCCCTCTAGAATGAAAGAGGATTAATAAGTTAATATTTATAATACGTTGATTTATAAATCAACCTACACAAATGATGATGATCTTATCATCTATCACATAGCAAGCAGAGTTGATTTGTGAGGGTTTTTTTTTTTTACTTAGTCTGTATTTTTATTAAAATCAAGTGATCCCAAGTTTAAAATGGATAATACTGCAGTCATCAGCTATGTAATGATCCTTTTCCTGACAAGCCGTATGCCACATAGTACCATAAACAGGTCTGTCTGAGATTATATTACATTTACAGCATTTGGCAGATGCCGTTATCCAGAGCAACTTATGTTCATTTCATTTATACTGAGCAGTTGAGGGTTAAGGGCCTTGCTCAAGTGCCCAGCAGTGGCAGCTTGATGGTACTGTGATTTCACCTCACGACCTTCCAATCAGAAGTTCACTTCTGAACTGAGCCACCAATGCTCAGCGTGGAAAGTTTAACAACTTTCCACAATTGTCAGCAAGTGTGCCTGCTGTCAGTGTGATACTGATTGTTTCCTTTCCTTTAAAAGCTTCCTTTGCTAGTTGGTTGCATTAGCCTGTGAGTAGACATGCATTTCTTGTGTGTTTAGATAACACTGCTGACGCGTAGTAAAATGCTGCATTGCTTTGTGAAGTTTCAATAACTGAGTCTGCGGAGAATTCCACAATAAAGTGAGAGAGATGACAGCTTTTCAAAGACTAAAATCAGCAGACCATCTGTCTCACTCAAGGTGTGCTGTCTGCTAGCAAGTATAATTACAGCTCTGACTCAAGGAGACCATTAGTACACTCATCTCGGTCCTTTCCCTCTCACTGGAAGCTTTTGAAATGCTGACTCATCATTATGAAAACTGCTCTTCTGTGTGTGTGTGTGTGGGGGGGGGCATTAATTTTTTTAATATTCTATAAAAGCTGATTAGGTCAAGTATGTCACACCTCTTGTGGCCACTTATCTGTGAGGATGAAATGCAAAGCTAGCACGGGAGATACTGTGCAGGGGAAAAGGAAGAAGCTGTTGTATAACAAGGCCGAGCACTCAAAGCCTCTGGAGAAAAAAACAAGATTGTTCCATGGAATCTTGATTGTATTCAATTTCGTCATAGAGCCGCTGAATAAGATATGAGTGCCTTATGCTAGAGATGTTCCATAATATAATAAATATGAAAACTTAAAATTTTTTGAGGGGTGAAACCAACTGTAATACTGGCCAGTACCTTTCATTACAGTGCACACTTCACACAGATAGGATTAACGGGTACCCTTGCTGCCGCACAGCTAGAGGATCCCCTGTTCGATCCTGAGCTCCGGTTACAGTCTGTGTGGATTTTCACATGTTCTCATCTTCCTATGTCTGTGTGGGTTTCATCTGGGTTCTCCAGTTTCTTCCTACCTTCCCAAAACATGCTCAAATGTGGATTGGCTATGCTAAATTGCCCCTAGGGGTGAATGAGTGTGTGAACGTGTTTGTGTGCACGGTGCCCTGTGATGGACTGGTGCCCCATCCATGGTGTATTCATACCTCATGCCCAGTATTCCCAGAATAGACTTTGGATCCACCGCCATCCTGACCATGATAACTGAAGATGCATGAATGAATGAATGAACAACTGCAAGAGTATTAGGAACAAAATCTAAAAAGGGATTGTCTTATTAGCTATGTAGTTTATCCTAGAAAACAATTAGGTAAAAAAAAATCCAGTATTTAAAATTGTATTCAGAGAAGAGATGTCAGTACCCTTTTACTCAAATATTTTTCAGTTATTCAACCAAACCTTGACTTGGTAAATTAGCCAGTGAAACCTAATCAGACAATCTAACAGGGGAAAAAAACGTTTTAATGCCAATTACCAATGTACCATGTGATAAAGTGTTTGCTTTGTAATCAGGATATTGGATGTTTGAATCCTGCCCATGCCCTGTCATGGCCTTTCCCTCTGTTTTGACTCCTTTAACATCATAAAAATGGCATGCCTCTTTGTGATCTCATTCTATTTTAGGAGAAGTATGGGGCAAATTTGATTCCTAAAAGAAACACAAGCAAATCATGACTAAATTTCCTGAGATATCAAAGAGATGCCTTTAAGCATAATAAAATTACTCTTGGTTACTGGTCATGAATGAGAGAGTTAATGCTTAAGGCTCTTGTCACTGCTGTCAAATATTTGTACTTATGTGCTTGATGTGTGAATATTCACATAGAGAATATACTTGAAATAAACCTTACAAGGCTCAGAAACACTATCAGGATTTACAGCAGTAAAAGAGCTCCCTGTGCTCTAATTAGTGGCACATTGCCATAAAAAGGGACTGCTATTCTCTGACTGATAACTCAGTCGGATATAGACATTTATGGCTAGTTGGCTGGCTAATGCTTTTGTGGCATGGTGATGATCATTTATTGTTTTAAAATATGTAAACTTTTAGGATGATGTTAATGAAAAGCATGATCTCATACATGCAAGACGCACACCTTCTTTTTAAGCACGTATCACTATGCTAGCTGATTGGCAATGGTAACAACAGCAGTGTTTTTTACATTTTTTATTTTGCTAATGATAGCCATATAGCCAGTGGCCATTGCTGTGTTAGATAAATAGGAGTTCATAATAGAAGAACAGAACAGTGTTTCCCCTAGGCTGAATTAATAACTGGGCTAATATGGGCTTGCCGAGGCTTGCTTTAATTTCCACCTTTAAGCTTCAAGACTGCTCTATAAACTGCTACATCTCTAGTTAAGAGTTCTCCCAGATCAGAGTGTAATGCCCTGTAACAGTACAGGAATTCATTGAGCCATACACACTCATCTGGATTGTGTTGAGGCATTGGATGTTTAATGGCAGACAGGCATTGTGCTCAGTGTTCTCTTATTCAAAGTAAAGTGTTTCAGCTTACATGATGACACTTTATTCAGCCACAGAACATTAGGTCAGAGCTCTCAGTTCACGCATCCTGGATACTTTTAGCATGCGGAATTTGGTTTGATACTTCATTAAAAGTTTAGGGCAGGGCTGTTTAACTAAAATTCGCAACGGTCCAGCTACGAACAATTTCTCACTTACAAAAGTCTGGACAAGCAGCGAACACAACTGAATGATGACAACAGTTACCTGTAATGCTTAACCATTAACGATTAGTGTATGGTTACAAATAAGACAATCAAGGTGTTTGTTTTGTTTTGTAGTGGCGCTTCACGTTATAACTTACGACTAACGCCATTGAAATATCAGTTTTGAATATGATGTGGGGAGAATATGCATATACTTCTCTGTGCATTTGTCTTTAAACATTTCTGTTTTTATAATCAGCTATTTATTTTGAACAAGACAAGTCTTTACTAATCAGACCAGAGAGGGTCTGATTGTAATGTCTGTGTAAAGGGGGCTTTCACACTGGCAGTTTGTCCGAAACAGAGCACGGTTTGCATGAAACGTTGCTGTGAAAGCTGTCCTGTGAACTGGAAAGTGCCTGTGTTACCGAACCCTAGATGACCTGTAGGAGGTGGCCTGAGTTCATTTGCACTGGAAATGAGCCGCAATTTACATGAATGTGAACACAATTCGTACTGCGGTCCACACTTTTTCAGGAAGTAAAGCAACCTGCGCATGTGTTTTAGCCAATGACGACATAATAACACAACACGGGTACGGTTAGTGACAGGGGAACGTTGTGGGACACCGAAGAGGTCCACTGCTGCGCATAAAATGAAGTAAGATGAAACCAGACTAAGACAGTATTTTCTGAACTCATGGTTTATGGACCCGTACTAGTATATTTGGCATGTACAGTATATTTTATAGAGCCACCTATTCTGTTCATCAGGGCCTAGCTATGTTTTGACTGGCTGAAAGTTCTAGATTTTATGCAGAGACATTTTAATTGAACTTTACTGATTCTGATAAATGTTCTTTCAACTTGTGTTGAATTACATTTAACACATATTTATGATTTTTATGATTGACGCTCATTTGCTACGTAAAAAAGGAGTGGAGAGGAGGAACGAGACAAACATGCATACAAATGAAATGTGCTCTAGTGGTTCAAAACTCTGTTGGGCCAACATAGATGAAGGCAATACAGATGTATTATGTAATTATTTCATTTCCTCATATTCATCTCTCTCTCTCTTTCTCTGTCTCTCGCTCTCTTTCTCTCAGCTGCTGAAGCCAGCCATTTTTAAAACTGCTCCACAGAGATCAGAGAGAAAACATAAACAAAGGCTGCTCTGATTTTGCAAATTAATTTTAAGGGCTTATTTGCGACACAAACAAATAATTGGTCTAAAAGCTTTGTTATATAATGTTTGGAAGGAAAAATCGAAGCCATGATGAGGAGCCTGAGAATTTTGATACCAATGAACCTGATAATTACTGTAAGATGATATGAGTATAATTGCATGAAATGAGATCGCTCTTGTTGAGCATCAGCAGGGTATCATCAATGCAGTCAGTACATTTTTAGATATTTCAAACACCCTTGCATTACTCCTGTAGTAACATCTGCTTCTGTGAGACAGATTCACAGTGTTAACTTCACTTGTGTTTAAGACAGGCATGCTTTTTATGTTGAAGGGCTTCTACTTACAGAAGTGTGAATTGCAGATCACCTGCTCCCTTTTGCAGCCTCTCTGAGGATGTACAATGCCAGCTGACCTTCTATCTGTGTTAAGTAGATTGGGGACTGGAAAATTGTGTGTCAATAAATATACACTCTTCTGCTTCTACCCATTCCAAATAGTAAAGTACAGCAAGCAACCACAACACTAATATACACTCGCCATCCGCTTTAGTAGGGGTTGAACCTGATGTGGTCTTCTGCTGTTGTAGCTCATCCACCTCAAGGTTTGATATGTTGTGCATTCTGAGATGTTTTTCTGCTCACCACGGTTGTAAAGAGTGAGGACTTCCTGTCAGCTCAGACCAGTCTGGTCATTCTCCTTTGATCTCTCTCATCAACAAGGTATTTCAGCCTGCAGACCCAAAATGTTTAGTTTTGGGTTGTTGTTGTTTTTTTTTGTTTTTTTTTTGTTGTTGTTGTTTTGCACCATTCTGTGTAAAATCTAGAGACTGAAAATCTCAAACCATCTGAAATCCTCAAACCAGCCCATCTGGCACCAACTACTATGTCATGGTTAAAGTCACAGAGATCACATTTTTCCCTTCCTTTCCAATATTAATATGTGAATATTAAATGAAGCTCTTGACCTGTATCTGCATGAATTTATGCATGGTGCTGCTGCCACATGATTGGCTGCATAAATGTGCAGGTGTTAATATTAAAGTGGTCAGTGAGTGCATGTTATCTTAATCTCAGAGTGAAGTGCATGGGCAGTGTTCTGTTTTTGAAGGAATGCATCTTAATCACTTCCTTGACGAGTCCCATATGACCAGCTACTGCAGATGATCAATTCTTTTCCCAGGAGGAATGTCTGCAGGTACCATTAAGAGTCAAATGGTATCAGTCAAATTGCATTAGCCACTCCCACCCCATTTCCATTTACTGGACTATTAGAGATAAAGATATGGTGGTATAATAGTAGAATGAACAAAGGAATAAATTGATACAGATGGAAGAGGCTGTAATGATGGAACAGTATATAGGGATGGGTAGAAATAGTTTTGGGATGAGTTGTGGGGATAATATACAGTAGGCTCCAGAAATGAACTAGAACTTGAAGTGCGTATTATATTTTCTGTGAACAGTACAGTATATTCAGTTAGATGCATGGCAAAAAAAAAAAAAACCCACTGTAATTCCTCTGGGCTCAGCGAGGCTTCCCATTCATCTTATCTGACCTCCCTTCACAGAGGCAATGACGAAAACACAATGACTCACAGCCGGCAGCATTTCCACTGCCACAGCACTAACCATCCTGAACGTTCACCATGAAGGCACACAGGAAACAAATGGAGGTGCTATTGAGGCCACGGAGGATGCTCTGTTTTCCAACATGGTAGATGACAGTGAGCACATCTATTTTTGGTCTGACAAATTGAGCCATGTCTTACTGGTCTCTAATGCATGGTACTTCCTGAATCACACACAACCACTCTGAAAGCGTAGAGAGTGCCGGGGCACTCAGTCAGCTGCACTGTCATCAGTCATGGGGAATCATTCAAATTACCAGCAAACTAAAAGCTGCAAACCTGCGAGTGCTTATGTTTGTGGTTTTTGTATGTGCCTGTATGTGTTTGTGAGAGAGTGATAGAGCCAGAGGAAGATTATGATGGACATTGTTGAAAGATGCACATGAATATTCCACAAGATGATATACATAACATCAGTGCGAAATGTAATGTGCTTCTCTAACCTCACAGTCTGGGGGTGTCAGCTTGTAGTTTGCGATGCTCTAAAATGTAGCCATCCCTGTGGAATTCCACCTGCTGAAACAGCCTGTTTGTCTGGCCAGACCCACTTATTCTGCAAACATGCGCTCTCAGCAGATTAACCCAGACACCTCTATAAATCTCTACTGGAGAGTCATAGCATACTTTTTTTTTTTTTTTTTTTTTACAATCTGAGCGAGGTTATATATAGAGACTGGATATTCTGTGCACTGAATCACTCTCACAGTTTTTAAACCAGTTATCTTCTTGGAAATACAGCTTCTTCTTAAGCTGGCTTTATTAGAAAATCTGACTATAAAAATGACTTCATTCTTTCATTTAATATTTAGTGACGGCTTTTTTTGGTCAGGGACACAAATACACTGGACAGGATGCCAAGTTTGTCTCATGGTATCACACATAGTCATTCACCTAGAGGCTATTTTGAGTAGCCAGTTCATTTCACCTATGTTTTGGAGAGGTCAAAGGAAAACAGAAGAAAGCCTCATGAACATTGGGAGAGTATGCAAAACACAGGTAGTAACACAAGCTCAGGACTGAATCCCAGACGCTGACGTTGTGAGATACCAAAACTAGAGATGGGCGATATCTTATCGTTTCGATATACCGGTAGAAATTCTCCCCACAATGAGAATGAGTCTTCCCGCGATAATAACGATAAAACCTAGTTGATGATGTATTTCTCTGAGCGACGGTATGCGACCCGTTCGCAGTTCACGTGCATAGCGAAAACAAGTATGGTGGAAGGCGGACGTGAAGCTGAGGAGGAGTTTATCGCTAAATGAGGAGCTACCAATCTGGAACTGGGTTTGGTTACAGAAAATCAGTTTTATTTTTAGATCAGTGTTCATGTTTCTGAGGCTCTCAAGACTGCATGCAGCTGTCACTTGTCGCCAAAAAGAGTGGTGAACAGTACTATGTTTATATCGTCACCGATATCGTTATCGCAATAAATACTAGAAAATATCGTGATATAATTTTAAGTCCATATCTCCAACACAACCTGCTGTGCCATGTTGCCACTATCACACACTTGTGTAGCTGCTATAATAATTTAATTATACCTATTGTGCCAAAAGTTTCTAAATGTTTTCAACGAAAATGAAGGAGAAACACAAATTTCTTTTCTCAGTACACATGATTCCAAAGACTATGTAGCCTGAAATAAATGTGTGTGACTGTAGAAAGAAAGAACAGTTGTCAACAGGAAATAATACCTTTTGAAGGCCGGGCTCTATTTGCCCACAAGGAGAGGCAGTATAGCGGAAAAGTGGGCGCTCGCAGCAAAAATGCACATTATTATTTCTGGAGTGAATAAAATTGTGTGAAAAGGAGCTGAGAGAAAAGGTCAGGAGAAACATAGTTTGCTGCTAAATGAAAGGAACTGAATGTTACCATTTATGGGAAATGCCATTAATGCTGACACATGAGCTGTAGTTGTAGTTAATGAATTTACAACGACATTTCTAAATGAATGGCAAAATTGTAAGACAGAATTAATGACGAAACCAGCAGTGCAGTCTACCTTAATATGCAAGACATTATGTGTAATGCACACGAAAAAAAGAGATCCACTAAGACTTTTAGTTGTAATTATTTTGTCTTGTGAATTCATGCTAGTCCTCCTGACAACTCCTCAAGAGCCTAGTACATCAATTACATCCTACCCACAGGCACGGTTGTCTTTGGTTGTAGCTAGAGGAGCTTTTGGGAAAAGGTCAGTCATGACCGTGGCCCTGTCAAGGACTTCTGCTGTTCGACATGGTTGACAGCATTCAGAGAAAAACAACAGTATCCCTCTGTCATTTATTTATTCGCTCCAAAATCCCTGTAGTCTTATCACCATTGATGTTCCTAACCATGTTTTCTCTCCAGATATCTGTGTCATATTTCCTTTAATTAAAATGACCAGGTGGTTCACCATGCTGCACATTTTTTCCTATAATTCTAAAAGCTAAAAGTTGAATTGCCTGCCTGAAACAATTCAATGAGAGGTTCTGCTTTCTCCCCACAATATTATGTATTTAACTTCATTTTGCAGTGTAAGTGTGTTTATAAAATAACATAAAAAGGAAAAACTGCACTCTTTCAACCATATACACTCACTGTCTGCTTTATTAGGAACACCTGTACATCTTCTCATTTATGCAGTTATCCAATCAGCCAATCATGTGGTGGCAACAAAATACATAAAATCATGTAGATACAGGTCGAGAGCTTCAGTTAATGTTCACATCAAACATCAGAATGGGGGAAAATGTGATCACACTGGTTTGAGCTGACAGGAAGTAGCCTCAGATTCCTTGGCTGGTAGGCGTGGAACCCAACGTGGTCTTCTGCTGTTGTAGCCCATCCACTTCAAGGTTTGATGTTTTGTGCATGCTGAGATGCTTTGCTGCTCAGCAGGCTTGTAAAGAGTGATTATATGAGTTACTATAGACTTCCTGGCAGCTCAAACCAATCTGTCCATTTTCCTCTTATCTCTCTTATCAACAAGGCATTTCCAACCACAGAACTGATGCTCACTCACTGTTGTTTTGTTTGTGTTTTTGTTTTTTTATTTTTTTCTCACCAATCTGTGTAAACTTTAGAAATTCTAGACGTTGTGTGTGAAATTCCCAAGAGATCAGCAGTTTCTGAAATGTTCAAACCAGACTATGTGATACCATCAGCCATACCACGATCAAAGTCTCAGAGATCACACTTTTTCTTTATTCTGATGTTTGATGTGAACTTTTTGCATTGCCCCTGCTGCCACACTCATGAATGTGCAGGTCTTCTTATTAAAGTGGATGGTGAGTGTATAATAACATGATATGTTCCATTTTCCTCCCTGTAACGCCCTTAAACACTAGCCGCTTTATGCATCACAGCTTTGTCATGCTTCATCCTTAATTCCTCTCTTCCTTAAATTTTTTTTTTTTTTAAGTGTACTGTATTTGGACATGACACTTCCTCACTCCAAACCAAATGACCAAATTTCAGCAATCAAATATTCTTTATTCAGATTTCATATCAATTGTGTACAAGAAAAGATGTGGAAGCGAAAATAATGATACCCATTCACACATCTTCAGAATAACGATTTATGTTCAATCAGTAGTTCAGAGAAGTTCAGAATACATTTAAATGATCTATGTGGACTGGCCACTTTGTTTAGGGAATGATCACCGATGGGATGATTACCAGGGTCTCTTAATGCCTTTGTGCAATCAGAGCCACAGTGCTTCTCTAATCTTGAACAGAGCACTCTCAATCCAGAACAGCCATGAAGACAAATTTTATCCCAAAAAAAAAAACTTCCATGATGAACTCTTCATGTAAAGTGATTAGCTCCTACAGTCTGACTATACAAGTGCTCCCCTTCTTGCAAAAAAGCACAGCTCAGGCCACTGCTATACTTTACTCCTTTGAAAATATATCCCCCTCTTCCCAGTCTCCCCAAAGACTGATTGCCATCAAGCGCTTTGTGTCTTTTTTCATTCGCTCAAAACAATGCCACTCTGATGAACAGAACACGTCAAGCCGTGCACATCTGTCATTTAGGGCATGATGGAGTGGATGGGCTGACTCTGATGTGCGCGAAATAGAGACAAAGTGAAGAGTGGAGGGTCGGGAAGTGTCTGACTCAGTTTCATCACTGAGAACAGCAGAGTTCCTAAGATTAGAAAGCTGCTTTGTAACTGCATACATTTGAGTCGATATGTGGCAGGAGGCCAATGTACTTTCTAACTCCGTTCATGCGGTAGGCATTGAGGGGATGCCACACTGAACACTGTGGAGAGTCTAGAGTAAGTACAATATCATATTACCTAGATGCCCCTGCTACTCAATCCTCTGGAGAATTGTGATCAAAGCTGTTGTGCTTACATACTAAACCAGACCTTTTCACACAAACCAGACATTTTCTGGCTCATAAAGAGCAAACACTCACTCTGCTATTTTTATCCATAGCAATGAATATGTACGTAATGGTGTTCGAGCTTTCATCCTTTCCAGTAAAGATAATATTGTTAGGATGATGAAATATTTGAGTCAGACAGCACGATTGTATGTCAGGTGAGATTTTAATGGATCACTGTAATTGTGCTGTGCATATGAATTAACCTGAGAAATGAATCATGGCCATAAATGGGTCTTCCATCACCTTCTGATAAAAGATTTCAATTGGGCAATTTCAAAGTGCGCTGACATGTGGTTCATGAAAATGGAGGTGATAAAGCCCACTCCATATCTGGCCTTGCACAGCTGCCCATATGAAAGAGCTCTGCTCTCCTAATCTGCTCTCCAGATGCCAGGTTTAGAACGGCCATATCAGGACATCAGTGTCCTCACTTAAGCCGGCATCAAGGGCCAAGATCCTCACTGGAAATAATCCCACTGCTTAAGGTTTATTTGTCAGACAAAACATGACAAGCATTGTTTCATTTAATGTAGTACAGCACTAGTAGTCAGTTGCCCAGAGGACTCACATACATATATCAGATGGGATTACAATGTGTGTGAGTCAACATAAGCCAGTAGCATTAAATGACCTGAAATGGCTAATCACAGTGCAAACCCCGTAGCCATTATCGTATTAGCCTTCCGATTTCCTCCCTTCCTGTGTGTTCTTGAAGCACTCCCTGAACTGCGGCTTCTGATGCTGCTTAGTTCCAACATTGGAAATTGACATAGTAATTGAGAAAATCAGTTTTGGAAAACACAACAGGAAGGCAGATGGGTCTACCCTTGCATTTCGGCACACTGAATGTAAATAGGTTCACGTTATTTAAGTGAGCATGATTTTTCATGATATAATATTTTCCCACGATCCCAGTACAAACAAACCCAGGACAACAAAACCTGTTCAATTAAAAAGAAAGTACAGCAGTAGATATTAGAAGGAACATCCTACCACAGGCATTAATAGCATTAAAAGATTTTAGTTACTCATTATAGAGTTGTATTCTAATCCCATGGTTCTTGGGGCTCCGCATGGGTCCCATGAAGCACCCCAGAGGGCTGTGATTTTTTAAAAACTTTTGTTACAACGGTAGAAATATTATTGAGTTCTTATAGTTATTAGCCTGTTTGACTGGTCACTAGAATTAAATGTATAATAAAATAGAATACAAACCAAGCAGAACTATATAAATAAGCTATATAAGACCTATACTTATACTATACTTATCTGATAACAATGTGTCCAGGAACAAAAAATGGCTAAAATATGATTGTACACATTTAAAATGGGCTTCATATTTGAATAGTTAGGTATGGTTGAATAGATTATGTTCATAGTATGCACTGATGAGAGTTTTTATGTTCATGAAATTTATTGATTGTTAAAGGGGTGCCTGGCTGCAAAAGGTTCGACAGCCCTTGTTTGAAACCATCTTCACATTATCCATAAAAATATCTTCTCTGGACAGAAGGAACAATTAAATCTATCAGAGATAGATCTTTGAGATATCAAGCCATCAAGACGAATATAAAACACTTGGAACAGAAAGTCCTATCTCTACCTTATGTATTTGATTCTCCTGACAACTGACAAATGATCCTGCAATAACTGACAGCTATGTGCAGGTAAATTACATCATTGCCTATACCACTATCATTAAAGTTTACTATGTAGTTTGTAAATTTATCGATGGCATTTATATATACAGGTCCTAAATTATATATTGTTGTCTTTTTCTTGACAAAACTATGTGTTGTAATATAGAATTGGTATGTCCTGAAAACGCCTAGTCAGATTCCTCTTGAGGCCATCATTCCTGGCCAGTATTAATTTTCTCCATGAGACTCATTTCATAGAGAGACATGACTACACAAAAATATGAGAATGCCATTCAAGATTGGTTTAATTTTCTCCTCGTACAAAACCTTCATTTGAGGTGTGTGCACTTAATACAACACAGTGATTATTCCATGTGGTGGAACATTACCCCTTTTATTGTCTTCATTGCCATGTCATTATGGCCGAGTGTGTTTCCACTTTTTATCATTCCTGGAATGACTCATACATCAACATCTGCACATCTATTACCTCTGAAAATGTCTACAATAGGAGCCTATATCCAAATATTCAGATACTCTGTCAGTCTTAATGTGGATTTGTTAATGTAGCCTTTTTGTATCAAAATGGTGTAAAATTCTGAGTAACTTGTATGTGCATGCTGCAGTGGACTGGCATTCCATCGTGGGCGTGTTTCAGTCTCATGTCCTGTGTTCCTGGGCTGAAGTTTACTGAATGATGAATGAATGAATGAATGAATGAATGAATTCCAGAATAGCATGTTTCTGGTGAGATTACAACTGGCTTCATCACATTGCAGCAGTTGCCCAGTCATTAAGGGAAATGCGTGTTACTGAACTCAATGCTGCAAGAATATGTCCTTGTTTTTGCTATACACTGAAGAAGACATTTGGGTTTGAGAATCAGAATTTCAGCTTTCATTTTACTGATATGTACATCTAGATGTTTTGAACAACTTAGAACATTGCACCTTTAAGTTTGAACCCACCCATTTTTCAAGTGATCAGAAATACTGGAACAAAATTGGTCTTTGTAAAAAAAAATATATATAGATATGAGCCACAAACATTCTGGAAACAAGGTTAACCTCTAGCAAAGTAATGGAAAGGCCAAAGTGTAGAGAAAGAATGGATCTGCTCATAATCCACAACACAGGAGCTCATTAGTCAAGCACAGTGGAGGAAGTAGGGTCATAGCTTGGGCTTGCATGGATGCTTCTGGTATGGTGATTCATGATGGTAGCAAATGAATTCAGAAGTCTAAAGAAACATTCCGCCAATTTACAGAGAAAAACACACACACACACACACACACACACACACACACACATATATATGTGTGTGTGTGTGTGTGTGTGTGTGTGTGTGTGTGTGTATATATATATATATATATATATATATATATATATATATGTATATGTATGTGTATATGTGTGTGTGTGTGTATATATATATATATATATATATACATATATATATATATATATATATATATATATATATATATATATATATGTATATATTTATATATGTATATGTGTGTGTATATATATAATACACACACACACACACACGTATATATAATACATACACACAGTTCTGTGAAAGTCAAGTATTTGCCCCATCCTGATTTCTTCAATTTTTGATTTAAAACAAAATCTAAGATTAAACAAAGGCAACCTGAGTAAACACAAAATACAGTTTTTAAATGATTGTTATTTACTGAAGCAAAAGAGTTATCCAATACTATACCAATTTTGTTCAATGCATTTGGAGACACAGCATGCAAATCAGTCTTTCAAAAGGCATTAGCTGCACAATTACACTTAACTATGAGATGTGTCATATCAGCATATGGCAGTATTATCCTGTGATGTGTAATTTATCACGTTTCACTGATGGGGAGATTTTCTCTTGTTTTTTAAAAAAAACCTCTGTATAGAATTTCGTTTGGTAATTGAGAAGCGTACACTGGCATTCTCTGTTTGAGCTGATGAGGTTTAAAGTGGCTACTTAGCCACATAAATCTTACTATGTTGCTGTAATTCACAAGCTTGGCCTAAATTTGATCTCTGTTATGAAACAACTCTGTCAGCCCACTTTGCCTAGAAACTTTGCCTAGAAACACAGAGGACTGCCCCTTAACTCCTGAAGCTGTTTCAGGTTTACAAAGTAAGAATAGTGAAAAGTCAATTGAGTCAGCCAACTAAAATAATGCTACATTAGGTGCAGGATTATTCTCAAAGAAGTCTTGGACAAACTGGAAAAATAAATGTTATACCATCCTAAAAACGTCTGGTAGCGAGGATTCAAAAAGGCTTCTATTCAAATATTGTAGGGTTAATGTCATTCGGCATGGCCTGCTATGCAAATCTTTTAGGTTGTTATTTTCCAGACACAGATTAGGTCTGTTCATAAAGCAAAAGGTAAGTTTTAGTAGGGAATCGCTTTGAAATGAAGTAAAAAAAAAAAGTCATTTAAAACATCTGAGCAGCCTCAGCTACAATATAATGAATCAGAAAAATCCTCCCAAATAACCCCTGAGGGATGGGCTTTTTTCATTTCCTTTTTAGCTATTCGGCTATGTTCTTTGAGCACAATAGATCTAGGTCACCAATAGTGGGCAATGTCCTGGGAATTGCCTTCGCTGAGGTAATCAGGGTATATCTAGTGCAGTAAAGTGAGAACAGCAGCAGACACATTGTGGCTCCCCTGTTTTAACAATGTACATGAAGCAGAAACAGATACATTGCACTTGTCTTAAAGGATAAGATCTTAGATGACAAATCGGTCAGAGTCAGAATACACAAAAGTTAATGAAACAGTAACTTTTTACTGGGCTTTTTGTACTGTACTAATATACATGAACAGACTGCTGAACACAGTGTGTATGTGTATTAGAGTTTTATTGATTCTAAACAGGCTGTGCTGTCATTTTCACCTGAAGTGCATCCACATGCATTTTTCTGAATACAAACATGAATTTTCGGCCCATGAAGGGGAGTGGCTGCTGTGTCTAAACAATGGGTTGTATTTAGCATAATACTTTTTAGCTTAGAAAATAATGAGTATAGTACACTGGAGAAAAATGCTCATTGAATTTACTTTATTAAAATGTGTACCATTCCATATGAATGAATTGAGTTGCATTAACATTGTTTTCATATAGCCAGAATGACTTTATCATGTATTTGTATGATGTATTTTTCCAAGCCCTGGAATAGAATTAAACTCCATGCACTCACCCAAGCTCAGGATCAAACCCAAGACCCTGAAGCTCTGAGGCGGTAACATGGCCCACTGCTGTAGCATTCTGCACACGATACGATCACATTAATTTAATACTAGTCATTTCTTCCTGCGTCATTTCTTCGTGTCATTGGTAGAATCCTCACAAAATTTTAGAACTTAATTGAATCACGTTAACACTATGTTAATTGATCACACTCAGTCTACATAATTCAAGCTAGTAGATTAGATATGTGTGTATTTTACATTTAGTGTAAACAATGAAATCATGTTTTGATTAGAAAGGAAATATTTTTTATGTAAACTATACCTAATATTTTCTGTTAAATCTGAACAACCACATATTCCCTTTTTTTCACTGCAGGCTACTTTATACAAACAATTGTTGTTAAAGATAGACATGTTCAAAAGAATAATTATTCGAATAAAACATATACAGTATACAACATATTGCTTTGTGTCACGTAATCCACGTAATGAAGGTTAGGACGGATGCAAGTGCAGATACGAGCTTTTAATAAAGAGAGGCAGGCAGACAAATCCAAATCATGAGACAATAGTGTGGTCAAGAAACAGGCAATGGGTCAGGCGATCTGCAAACAGGCATAAACTAGGCAAGACAAAAAACAAGAATGAGAAACAAGAAACAAGTGGTGTTCATTAGATGGGCGTCTCGGAAGGATAGTGGATTAAATCAACATTTAACATTTAATAAAAATTTTGATAATTAGGGTTTTTATAAATATAAAAAACAAAATGGTTTATTTTAATTCGGGCTTCATGCAGCCAACTGTTTATCTGTGGCAGATTGCTGTTTCTGTTTTCTGCTAGCTCATAATATTCTACACATAGTTTGAAGGAAGCTGAATGGGGATAATCACTACTTTTAACTACAGTGTGTTTCTATCTCTTGCTATACACTCCTGCCCCATGCCAGACTTGGACAGAGTGGCAGAGACACATACAGGTTAAAACAAATAATTGGCTTTATTAAAAACAGGTCAAGGCAAATAATCCAAATCATCTAGCAAAAAATAAAAAAGAAACAGGCAGAGTTCAACAACCAAGAGTTATCCAAACACAGCATTAGTACAAAAAGCGCAAAGGTCAAAACAAGAAAACAGATCAAAAGTCATACACAAGAGACTGATACTGACCAAAAGGTTTAGAAATGTAGGCTAAAGGGACAAAAAAAAATTCCATAATATTGGACAAATCAACCTGAGAGGTATTTACGCTGAAGGGGTGATTAGTAAATGAGGTGTATATGAGTGTGATTGGTAAACTGGTGAACTTGGAATAGTTGGCTCAGAGAGAGGTGTGGTAGGATATGACAGGATATGAAGGATATGACACCCTGGTGCTACAAGTGGCCACTTATGTGACATAGATAATGCACACTTGCACACTCGGATCATAAAGAGGACATGTTAATAAACATTATGGGAAGTCTTCACTGATTCCAATATGTGCTATGGATTTTTATTACCCCCCTTAAAGTCCCAGTCTATTAAAGAATATTATACAATAGCACTATTGAATTCTCAAGTCTAATTTGCCATGTGGTGTTAATTTTGTATAACAGCAGCTATGACAGTAGTGCCAACAGGTTTATATTAAGGTTGTAATTTATTGTGGTTTCTATAGTAACAACTCGGATACGAGGACTTGTTTGGTTGATGCTCCACATGATCTAAGTCTAATATTAAAAAGGAATTAAATAGTTGCTATTATTTAACAAAGAAAAACATATACCTATGGTATGCTGAAGTTTTCTGTAAGTAAATGTTTAACATTTATGGAATCATGCTTGTATGTCAGTGTGTCTGTAATGGTCAGTAAGTTTTCTCAGACTTCAGGTCTTTGTGTTTTCCAGTTTCTCTTTAACATCCATGGTGTTTTTTTCCTTTACTAACTTCAAGAGAGAGAAAAAGATAGGCTGGTAAGAGAATGGCAGTTTAAATAAAAAGTGATTATATCATATGTGAATAACCTGTCTTGTGGATTCTGTGCATTAAATGTAACTATAAATGGTAAAAAGGCATGATGTATTATTCAGTAATAAATTCAAATGTTGTAATAGTTGTTCATTTACTCTAGTATTAGAGAAATAAATCACTTTGAGACATAGGAAAAATAAACCACTTAAGGGTGGCATCACACTACCCAGGCTTATTTTCCTTTAAAAACACAACCCACCATGCTTTATTCCATACTTATTCAGCAACTACAATGCATGTAGCTGCCAGAGTATGGACCTGGACCTGTCAACAAGTACTGGGAGATTACAACCCCAATGTCATAGGAGGTTCTCAATGCCCAGATAGTTGGATGTTTTACGTACTAAAACAACTTCTATAAACTTAGTGTGAGGTATGCTTTCTTGCATAAAAAGAAGAATGATCATTTCTGGCATGAACACCACTCTGCTTTTGTTTAAAGAGAAGCAATCAAATGTGCATCCATCATAAAGATAGAGGTATCCAAAACTGAGCATTTGGGGAGTCTATAATCTTCCTTTAGTGCTGTTTTCCAGCAGAGTTCAGTTCCAAACATAATCTAACACAGCTGATTCAGCTAATTAAGGTCTTCTGGAGACACAAATGAGCTGATTCAGGTTTTAGGTTCAGAAGCAAACTTTGCATAAAAGCTCAGCAGGAAGACGTTTTTATACCTATACAGTTTTCACAGCTTCTGTATAGGTGTGATGTTCTAAAGCATCTCGGTAAACCTCATAATTCATAAGTGAGGTAAACACAGGTCTCAGTGGAGATAATGGTTCAAGAGAAACAGCATTGAGAAAACATGCAATATGTTAATGCTTCACTTTTTAAAAATAAATTCATGCCCTACTGCTTAAAAAATGTCTAAAATGTGTCAATTTGAAGCAGATTACTGCAGCACATTCATGAGTGAGTCTTTAAAATGCTGTTCTGGCCAATCCATGCACTGGGTCATTCCTGAATGGTTTTATTGGACCTTTGTGCACTCCTACTGTCTGTATGAAGTTGTGTGAGGTCTCATGTATACGTAATCCATCTATGGCAACCAAAGATTGCAATCTTGCAGAATGTAGGGAACATATGTCATGGTAATTTGCAGGTAGGATACACCTTCAAGCCCTCCCCCACCAGATATACAAAGAATAATGTGGCGCCCCCGGGGCGTGATTTATTTTCGTTCAACACCTGCTCAGCAGCTTGCCATCTAGCCTTAATGGCGTGCCAGGCCTCTTGTCTCATTTCCAATGAAAGCAGAACAAAACTAGCTGAAAGGGCAGTGGGGTGGATACAATCTTGATGGTTACTGAGTTAACCGTGTGGAAGGCAGAACCCCTGCTGATCCTTGTTGTAAATTAGAGGACATCCCCAGAACAATATTGATGGTACTTTCATCAATTTTCACCAATTCAGACTGCACATCTGAGCAGTCTGGACCCAGTTTCCCAAAAGCACTGTAAAGTTGACATCAATTTTAACTGGTCAAGAGAGCGTGCAGGTTGAGGCTGTCTTTATCATGTGCTTGCTTTTGGGAATTGTTCACAAACCTATATATTGTGATGAATATTTTACATCTTAGACACAGCTGAGGGAATCACGATTTGATATTTTTGTCATATTGCCCATCCCTACTGGTTACTATTGGACTATTGGAAGATGTACATTTATATATTGGAGATAAGCAAAACAGATTATTAATTTACAGACTGTGCTTGTTAAACAGACTTTAACAACTAAATTAAAAGAAAAATAAAATGGTTTAACTTAACTAACAGTGCTTATGTTGTTGTTTTTTTGTTTATTTTATGTGTTCATAGTACTCTGATTATACCAGTACAGCAATTACACTTATTTAGGTTTGCGATATATATATATAATAAGTTATATATGAAAATAAAGAGTTTTGTTGTCAAGAAGTTAATTAATTGAAACAGATGATGGATCACAAACAGAAAAATGTTAGTTGTGGTTATAAATGAGGAACATTTTTCATCTATTTAGTTTCTAACATTAAAATACTTACTCATTTTTCTTGCAGTTCCTCATTTGTAAGTCACTTTGGATAAAAGCGTCTGCTAAATAAATACATGTAATCTAACGTAAAATACAGCATATTTTAAGAAAATTTCGGTTCAGCATAGCTTTGAGAGCTAAAATAGCTTTTGTTTCTCACTAGGTCTGAGTAGAAAAAGAAAGTAAAGGATAATAAGAGAGATCATGCCTCTCATAATAAGAATCCAAAGTTTTAGTGTTTTTGTCATGTGTTGTGAAAGCTTTTCAATTATTTATCTTACATATTTTATACAGTGATAGAAATGACAGTCTGATCAGTAGAGAGGGATGGTGGTTGTGGTGGACTACAGCATAACCTGGGAATCAATGTAAAGTACCCTGTACTGTATATATTATTATCCTCCCAGTTCTAATTTCACTGCACGCAACATCATTTGCTGAGTTTGTTTTGCATCATCTTTTAAGTCACTTGATTATCTGTACATCATTTTTCATGGCATTTATAACACTGCTGGCACAATCCAGGAAGTGGTTTTTAAAGCAACACTGGAATTTTGTTATTTTACATTTTACTTATTGGTAGCAGCAGTGTTTTATAAGCACCGACCATTTTTTTTCCCCAATTTTAATTAAGTCCCTTATGTCCATAAAACTCCAAACAACAATAAGGTCAGGCTAGGGTCGGCCTGTTTCAGCAAAACTGATCCAATTAAAATTAAACAAATGTTATCACAGACTTTGCAAATGCAAGTCATTCCATTGCAAGTCATTTCATTTCAGAATAGCCTTTGAAATAAAATTGTTGATGCTATTAATTCCTACCCTAAGCTAGAAGAAAGAAAAACCCCTGTTTTGTACAGCAGCTTTCTAATCCAGTTAATTAAGTATTCAACCAGCAGGAAAATAGCCCTGACAAGATTACGGCTTCTGACAAAGTCTGCTCCAACGTAACTATGAAGAAAACACAGACCACAGGATGAGTAAGCACTGCTAGTAGCGTATCTCCACACATATATCATAATACCTATTAAATATTTAAAAACAACCAAGTGAACATTAACCTTAAGGGTTTCCTGAGCATTGATCTCTGGTAAACTGAAACTCTCTAATTAATTCTTCATGAAAAGGTTTATCCTTCTTGTGTTTTAGGTGTTGATATTCATAATGCAGAACATGAACCCTTCATGAAGTGTGACATGCATGTGCCACATGTCTGTCCTGTGATATGAATGAGAAACACAGTCTATCGTCTTCATTTGTTATTTATGTAAATACCATGACTTATTTGACAAGAACTGTATAAAATACTGTTCCCCCCTTTTGCTTGCAATACCAAAGAATCAATTTCAGACCATTTTAACCTTGTTGTTCACACTTCTGATTGGGTTTGTTAACTGTGTGTAAATTGAGAATTGAGCGTTGCTTTCTCTGATCAGGGGATTCAGAGTAATTTCAGCTGCAGATGAAAAAGGCCAGTCAAAACTTGTGAGACCTCTTCACTGTGAGTCACTGCCACTTCCTTATGAGCAACTGTAAGACCATACCCTGGGATGCCCTGGCAATTCCTTTATCCTCTCTAAGAGTAGGCTCATGGTCAGCTCTCCTGAGATGTAATTTGTTACCTGAGAGAACCCAGTATGTTTACGTACGTGCAGGTCTCCCATTTCCAATGGTGTATGTTTCCACAGAAACAATAGAGGTTCATAGAAGTAAGTGACACAGACTTCAAAGAATCCCATAGCCTCCAAAAACCCATCAGATGGAATCAGGACATTGATTAATTGGAGCTCTTAGGACTTTGAAAACAGTTGGTCCATGTAAAGATAATTGGGCCAGCAGAAATGATGAAGCTAATGGGCCTTATTGCCAAGCATAAGGGGATCAAAGTTAGCTGAGTGTGCAGGTCATACACAAGGTCCAAAAGTGCTTTTCAAAAAGTGCTTTTCAAACCTCCTCGACACTAGCATCCACCCAGTCATTATATACTCGTTAGATAGTCAGCAAAAATCAGGAAATATTTGCATCAATAAGCACTATACTCAATTCCATTATTGATGAAAACCTTCAGAAAGAGAGTTGTACTCATGCAAGAAGCTGATAGCTATTCTGTAAAAATGTTGAGAATCTGGCCACTGCTGCATTGAACGGTATTCATGCTGAGACATGAACTAATTACTTCACATAAATGGATGGGCCCTACACTGCAACTTGCTTATCATCTTTGGTTATAAATCAGTTTGTGTTGCTGTAATTATTTCTCCATGAAATTATTTCAATATGTGCAATTCATTATTTTTGTTTCTCTTGTTTTGATAAGCTGGTAAATTAAATAACCACAATTATGCTAAGGGACAATGTAATAAGAAAAATACATTTCTACCATCCACAGTTGGTTAAAATAAAAAGTTCCAATTTACATTAATGATGAATTGCACTTTTTATACGTAAAATCCATAGGTATGGTGGTGCAGCGGGTAATATTGCACAGGTCCCTAGAATTTCACAGGTCCATGTTTCCTGGTTTGGCCCTGAGCTTGTGTTTTGTCTGTGCATAGTTTCTGTGCATGTTCTCCATGTCTGCATGGGATTTCTCTGAGATGTCCAGTTTCGTTCCACCTGTAGGTGGTTTGGCTGTGCTAAATCACCCATAGGTGCAAATGTGTGGGAATGTGTGTTTGCATGGTGCCATGCCATGGACTGGCATTCAATCCAGGGTGTGTGCCTTGGCTGTGGATCTACCGCTGACCAAGATGAATTGGGGGGAAGAGGAATTTAACGAAATCATGCATCAGAATTTAACAGAAGGCCTTTGTTGGACGAGTATCAGAAGAGAACGATCAGGAATTCCGGGAGGTCATCGCTGACTTTGTCAACTGGTGTTAGTTAAACCACCTCTGCCTCAAAACCAGCAAGACAAAGGAGATTGTTGTCGACCTCCGCAGGAGGCCACCCCGGTCTACCCCAGTGAACATCCAGGGTGTTGACATCGAGAGGGTGGAGACGTACAAATTCCTGGGTGTTCACCTCAACAATAAACTGGACTGGTCCATAAACACCGATGTCCTGTATAAAAAGGGCCAAAGTCGTCTCCACCTGCTGAGGAGACTGAGGTCCTGCTAAATCCTGCTAAAATTGTTCTATGACATTGTGGTAGCATCTGCTATCTTCTATGCAGTAGTTTCCTGGGGAGTCGGGAGC
Source organism: Ictalurus punctatus (assembly GCF_001660625.3). Taxonomy (NCBI): domain Eukaryota; kingdom Metazoa; phylum Chordata; class Actinopteri; order Siluriformes; family Ictaluridae; genus Ictalurus; species Ictalurus punctatus. The sequence goes on along the minus strand of NC_030426.2, from coordinate 18,016,747 downwards.
ACAGAGAGGGACAGGAGATGTCTTAACAAACTGGTTATGAGGGCTAGCTCTGTCCTGGTCTGCCCTCTAGACAGCATAGAGGTGGTGGGGGAGAGGATGATGTTAGCTAAGCTGGCGTCTATCATGGGAAATTCCTCTCACCCGCGGTATGAGACATTGGGGTCCCTGAGCAGCTCCTTCAGCAGCAGACTGCTGCACCCTCAGTGCGATAAGGAGCGCTACCGCAGGTCCTTCATCCCTACAGCAGTCAGACTCTTTAATGCAAATAACAACACAATGTAGCACTGCTAGCTGTATTTTTGCTTCATCAGCCTACACATTCACAATAATTCTGCAATAAGAACATTTATTCATTTATTACTATTTGTTATTCACCCTCTAACATTACCTGTGCAATAGTCCATTTATCACTTTTCTGTATGTAATTGAGTTGTCACTCATCTGTAAATATTCATATTTGTATTCATCTATACATACATTGAGGCATTGAGGTGTTCATAGTGTACATACTACCATTATGATTATTTTTCACGACTATTATTCTTACTTTTCTATTCCTATTGTATATATTTTTTAGACATTTTATTTCATTCAATTTCTTTTCAATGTGTATTCTTTCCTGTTTTTTTTTTGTGTGTAATTGAGCTGATGTAACGAGGGAATTTCCCCAGTGTGGGATCAAAAAAGTTTTTCTTATCTTATCTTATCTCATCTTAACATCCCTTCAAAATCGAAGAGAGAACCAGAAAAAACTTATCTATGACAACATTAAAGGAGCTGCAGGAATTTCAGGCAAGTACTGGTCACTCCCTACATGTGAAAACAATCCCTTGTATTCTACACATGTCTGGGCTAAGCGGTAGGGTGGCTAGACCAAAGCCCTTTCTCATAAAAAACAAGCAAGCATCCAAGCCCACCTAAATTTTGCCAAAACATACATATAATCACCGCATACCATGTGGCAAATTGTGTTATGGTGTGATGAGACCAACACCAAAAGTTGATTATGACTAACTTTCTGGACAAAATTCTAAAAAAAAAAATATGTTTACTGTAAAGGTTTTGCAGCTTATCACCTGAAGAACACCATATCAACAGTGAAGCATGGTGGTGGAAGCATCATGCTATGGGGCTGCTTCTCCCCAGCTGGGACTGGGGCTCTAGTCAAGATAGAGCTAATCATGGATATATACCAATCTGTTTTGTAAACAAAACCTGCAGGCCTCTGTATGACCACAGAAGATGAAGAAAAATGTCACCTTCCAGCACGATAACAACCTAAATCACAAATCCAATTCAACCAAGGAATAGCTTCAAAAGAAAAAGATAAAAAAAGAATAAGTTTACAAGCAAAATATGCTTTAACAATGTTTTAGTTAAAGGGTGTACACACTTATGCAGTCAGGTTATTATTTTTAAAAAATCTTTGTTTTTCTTTAAAAGTTTTCTATTTGACATTTGACAAGTTTCATTTTCACTCCTTGCTTCATGATACAAATGATAGCCATGGCTATCAAGAACATTTAACACAAACAAAATAAACTCATTTAAATAGTTTTTCTAGTCCCCTATTTTGCATGTGACATTATTTACATACTTATATTTTGTAAACCGATACATCTGCATACCAAGTTTTCATGTTGCACTAGCAAAGAAAGACACTTTTTTTTTTTTTTTTAAAGGAAACCTTTATTAAAAACATACTTATAGGTAATTTGTAATTCTGTGGTCTTTTATCTTGCTAAATATACTTTATTGTAAAATCTTTACCTTCTAAAAGAATAGTGAAAAATGATGACGCTGATGATGATGATTATGATGATTATTATTATTAGCTGGCTTGGCGAGTAACAGAATACATGTAACGGTGTTATGTAATCAGGATACAAAAAACTTGTAACTGTAATCCATTATAGTTACATCAAAAAACAAAGTAATCAGATTATAGCTACATTTTGTAAAAATAGTAATACTATCAGGATTACATTTTTTTTTTTTTTTTCATTTAAAGCCAAAGAAATTTTGGCTCCATACTGTGCATAAAAAGGTTGCATTTGTGACCAAAAATATAAATTTACGAATTATATTTTTGGTGTGATACTTGGATTACGTTACTGATTAAATATTTTATGAAGTAATTGGTAACTGTAACGGAATGCATTTTTAAAGTAACCCTCTCAACCCTGATTATTAGACAGCCTTTTTTATCTTGAACCTCTAAGTATAGAACAAGTTGTCTTGATGTTAAAGTATTCGCTGTAGCAATTGAGACATCACCGTTGAAGAGGAAAGCAAGCAAGGACAATTTAAAGTTAGTACATTGTGAATGCAGCCTTTCCGCCACATTTGGCATTGTTCTTCTGTGGCAGGTTAAACACGGGTGCTAAACTTTGAATGTGTTAGAGAACTCTTTTTTTCAGTGCTTTCAGCTATATATAGCGTTGTACCTCATCAAAGCGGTGGGGGAACATGTACTGAAACCATGCAGAAAACATTATTGTTTAAGTAATCATGAGATGATTTCTTGAGCTTAAAAATCTCCACCCCGAGATGTACATGCGTGTGGGAAAACTTTCCTTTTCATCTTCCTGTTCATTAAATAAGTTAAGTGGGTGCGCAAGCATGGTAACATCAATAGCTAGTTAACACTAGAAGCACAAACATCCACATATAAGCAAACTGCACCTTAATTATCACTTTCTTTGGATGTACAAGCTGTACAGTTAAAGTAATTAGTGCTGGGCTCAGTGTAGGTACTAATTAGATCAGCTGACTGAAGTGCTCATAACTCATGGAGGAAAAAAAAGCCATTTTTGTGAACAGTGTTTGTGTTTATTAAATGTGATACACAATTCTGTCTACTGCCATTCATTAGTATTGGACGTGACCATGGCCAGGATGAGAACAGCTGGTTTGTGAAGAGGGTGTTGGTAATATTAGTATCAGATCATGTATTAAATCCACTCAGGAAAAAGTGCAGACTGTTAGATTGTAGAGCAAATTATTATTTCTTATTTCTATTATTTTCTTCTTCTAGTATACATATTCTATTTACTATATTACTTCATTTCTATATACATACTGTATACTAGTTTACTATGCAACTATTACTATACTACCTCTTATTATTATCTCTTACTACCTCTTATATCATTATCTCTTCTTCTACTTTTGTTGGGTTTTGCATAGAACACTTACTGGTTTTTACCAGAGGTATTAAATAAAGAAAAGAAAAAAAAAAGAAAAATAAAGGGTCTTTTTTTTTTACTTGTTTCTTATAGTGTAAGTATACTAACACAGTAAGCCATGAGAGAATCGTTGCCAACATAGAGACTTTTAGTGAAAAACTAGTGACAAGTCTTACCTTTACATTTATAGTATTTGGCCGACACCTTTATCCAGAGTGACTTAAAGACATGCTTTGAAGTCCCTACCAATAAACATGTCTTCAGTAGATCAGAGATTAAGAGTATCATCAGTCTAAAAACCCTGTTGGGGAGCTTAGTACATTATGAAAAACACACAAGGCAACAGCACTTTTTAAAATAGCATATACGTATTTTAAGGATGTATTTCATAAAGCGGTAGGACTGTTCAGACAGCCAAGGGAAGTTCATTTCACAATCTAGGTGCCAGGACAAAGAGGAGAGCCTTGATATATGTTTTCTTGGCACCCTGAGGGATGGTGGGTCCATTCGAGCTGTGCTGAGGGAGTGTGGTGCAGAGTGGGGTTTGATGGGGTTTGAAGTGCTTTAAGGTACAGTAAGAGGGCACTGGTCTGTTTTTGTCTTTGTAGGCAAGCATCAGTGTTTTAAATCTGGAAGCCAGTGGAAAAAGGCAGTGAAGGTTGGAAACTTGGGAAAGTTGAAGTCATGCAGCTGCATTCTGGATCATGTGACAGAGGCAGACCTACTAGGAGTGAGTTCCAGTAGTCCAGTCTCAAAATGACAAGGGACTGAACATGCACCAGAGCGGTCTCTGTGAATAGAAATGGCCAGATCCTCATAATGCTGCAATGGAGAAAATGGCATGAGTGAAGTCAGCTTAGTGACGTGAGGCGATATGAAGAGATGGTTGTCTATGGTTACCCCAAGGTTGTGTTCAGCAACAGATGGTGACATATGAGTTGTCATACAGGGGACATACAGTAGCTCATTTTTTCTGGGATTAAGTTTCATCTGATGAGCTGTTTCCATAACGAGATGCCAGCCAGACATGCTGAGATCCGTGTAGAAGCATGAGTGCTTGTGGGAGAAGAGGAGAGGATAATTTGAGTGTTATCAGCATAGCAGTGGTATGCTGAGGATATGACCTCACCAAGAGAGTGGGTATAGAGGGAGAATAGAAGAGGACCTAGCACTGAGCCCTGTTGGACACCAGTGGAGAGTCAGTACGGAGCAGATCTATTTATATCCCCTACATATCATCTGATAGCAACTTTTGAGCAGAAGTTAGATGACGTTTCCAATGACCAATCACTGATCACTATGGTTTGTCCCACTAGTGCATTTCTTATTTCTATATTTCATTATTTAAACTCTCTTCTAGGTGATATTTACAAGTAATAAAAGTGTCTTCAGAAAATCTTTCTTCATATAGCCTAATTTGTATTATAATATACAACTGATCATATTGAATCAATGAATAAGTAAATTAGTCTCTGAGATCAACTGGTAACTTTTTGAGTATGGATTAACTACTTCGCCCTGAAAAGAGGTGGAAACACTGCATGAGAGAGGGTGTGTGTGTGTGTGTGTGTGTGTGTTACAGTCATTTTATCATGTGTAAAAGGGCGTTTTAGGCACTCCACTTCACGTCACTGTAATGCACATCCGCAAGTGGCGTATCGCTGTATTAAAATGGCAACAGAAACATTATGATTGATGGCACAATGTAGTCTGTTAACAGTAAGCTTTGTTTGCTGAGGAACATAACGGGCGTAGATTAGGGTTTTCTATGGTTAGAACAATGGCTTTATGGTTTTAAAGTCTGTCATATAAATACAGAATTAAATTATTTAACAATGGCTCAACCAATCAGAGTTTACAACCGAAAGTATCATTTTTTAAAAATAGATTCGTATTCTTGCTGCCCAGAAGTTTGCATTGTGTCCCTAATTTCAGAATTTCTGGACTTCTGACAGTCATTGTATATGTCAGGCTGAGTACAGCAGTTTTGACAGCTCAGCAATTTTTTATAGCAGAATGCAGGCTGTTAAATTGATTGCAGTGTCACATTTGCTATATTTGCATATATACTATATGTTGAGAGACTGAGGCGTTTATGCCCCTCAACCCTTTCCAATCTTACTGCATATCTATAGGCATTTAATCAAATTAAGTGGAATGGTTGACATGTTGTATAACAGTAACTTTGAACACACTACACCACAGTCTCTGTGACATTGCACAACTGTGAACTACTCATTCATGTACACACGTCCTCAGAGGAAGCCTTTAACGGGATTTATATGCGAGAAATTGCTCTGTGTGGAGCTTTTCATAAATACCTAAAGGCTTTTGATGGTGAATCATTCCTCCACGTGGAGGGGTTGACGTGGACAACAGGTTCTTGGATGAACTACTGCATAGTGTTGTCCAAGGACATGTCCTAACAACTGTCTCTGTAGGCTTCATTAAGAGCTCCTTATTTGTTTTAAATCAGGCCTCACTTCTCCTTGCTGTCCCAGTGCAGTGCTATGCTACACATACACCTAATGGCTTTGTGTCTTGAACCTAGATAATTTATGGCATGTGGAAAGACATTTAACATGATTTCTCTTTGAGGTGGAGCATCAATATGGCGTACAGAAAACTGTGTGCCAGAGGCAGCTCTGGAGATGCAGCTAACAGACATTATCCACAGTGTTGTTACATAATCCTGGGACTACGTACAGTACTGACCAAACACTGATCAAGCAACAGGCATTACAGTGCTACCAATTCCTTCCTCACACTATGGGTCTTATTTTTATACTTAGAAACTCACAGCTGGGTGACAAATTAAAGGGAAAACAAATTAAGTGCCTTAGTAAGATGTTCGGCCTCCACAAGCAGCCAGTGCAGCTTTACTGTACCTTGACATTGATTTTTACAAATCTCTGGAGCTGTACTGGTTGGGATGAGCACCATTCTTCCAAAAGATATTCTCTCATCCAACATCTTCAGAGGTCCAGATCTTCCATAGGTGTTCAACTGGGTTGAGATCTGGTGAGTATGAAGGCTTTAGCATATGATTTATATCATTTTCATACTTATCAAACCATTAGGATACATTGTATCCATTATCTATCCATAGAAATGTGTCACAGTAGGATAAAGGTGATCAGTCAGAAGAATGTTGATTTTGAGTGAAAGTTCTAAAACCGTGCCAGCTAAATAAATAAATGCACCCCACAGCGTAATAGAGCCACTGATTTTTTTTCTTTTAATTTGTCATCCATCTCTAAGCCAGGCACTTAACCTAAAAAGCTATGTGAATAGATATGCAGAGAAAGTTATCTGTAAGAAAAACTGCATTACGATGTGTCAGGCTAACTTGATTTGTTAATGGCCCATTCAGATTATTAAAATGACAAACATGCACTTTATGCCTCCAAGGCTGCCAGGTTTTCCTGACTAGTGCTCATTGTGCAGCTGTTGTGCATTTACGTCTTGGCCACTCCCAGTAAAATAAAAGCTTAATTTTAAGACCAAAGGAATTGCGTGATGGTAAATGCAGCTTGATTAAGCAGATTGCATTTGACTGAGGAAATATGCATATATATATATATATATATATATATATATATATATATATATATATATATATATATATATATATATATATATATATAATATATAAATTGCAATATGATAAAGTTTTTTGTTATATATTTAATGTAAGTCTGACCTGATTTGATAATATACAAATATAAATTAGGCAAAGATTCAAAGAAACATCTAATAGAAGACTAGAACATTATGAATATATTGAGGTTAATGGTCAGGAATAGTCATAGTCGTGATAATCACATTAATCACATATCTCTGCACATTTGTCTCAGTTAAGCATTCTGTAATCCACCCTTATTAATTGGGTGCCAGCTATAAAAAAGCACTTTGATACCAAAGAAGTACAAACAGCTCCTAATTATAAAAATGGAGAAGCAAATCAAGCCACTTTGTTTGTATATTACTTTTAACAATAGGCATTTTCACAAAGCAGCAAATCAAAGGCGGGAAAAGGTTTCATTGTTCCTAAGTTTAATTATTCATACATTAAGTGCTCACAAAGAGATCTCCAGTACTCTTTGTACCAACAATGTCAGTATTTTGTGAAAAGAATAAAACATGATGGGGCGTACTGTTAGAGGAAAATAATCAATAATGGGGAGATGTGATGCTATTGTCATATAACATTGATTAATTTTTAATAACAGCATGGCACCAAGTGTTTTATTTCTCTCATATCAATGCAGTTTGCCAACTATTAGAATTTGTAAATAAATAAATAAATACAAATTTAAAAAGCACCCACCATGCAAATTTCTGTGTTAGTTGTTACTATAGAATCAATAACATATAAGAATGAGTGCATTTATTTATTGTATAGACCTGTGCTTTGGCTTACAGACAGAACTACTGAAATGCTGTTCTGTACTGCAGTTATAGAAAATTAATCAACAACTTTTGGCCAAACAGAATGGAGAATTCTGTACCACTGTGGTATAATTTATAATATATGTAGATATTTCATATAGCCCTCAAATTCTGCAGTGTATTTCTATTTATTTTGCACTGCTCAAAATGTGTATCTCAGGGTGAATAGTGTGGCACTGATTCTGGTTCTAATTGAAAGAAAATGAAATGAAATTACTGTTATAGCACTTAGAAGAGGCTGATGAAGCAGATGCAGGTCTTTAGTTAGTAAAAATGTTTGCGTTAAAAACCTAAGGCACATAAGGCATTGCTGTGTTAGCATCTCATTTTTAGATTTTTGAATGGCAAACAATTAATTTAATTAATTCAGGCATTCTTTTTCCGTTTCAAATTGAGATACCTGATCTATACTTTTTCTGCTGTACTGTTGCTGTATGTTAATGGCCACATAGTAGATAAAGTCATATATCATATCATGTTGAGCAAACATTGTCTATCTAGGAGAGTTGATTTTGCAGCATACTTGTCGCTGTAAAACGTTTTTACTTACAGTACACGTTGGGTGACTCGGTTGGAGTGGATACAGGTGGGATTTTTGCTCAATTAAGCACTATTTTTTTGTGAGACACAAGCTTAAGGTGATATACAGCCCAAAGTTCAAAGATGGTCAATTAAAAATCTAGAGACAGAAACTGACTTGATGTTAGATCAGGAATAAATTTATTAAAATGGAAGTTTTAAGTTTGAGTTTAATCCAGTTCAGTCACTTTGAGGTGACTTTACTGAAGACTGATCTATACTGAAAAGACAAGTTCATTGTACTGCCAAGACATGGTTTGTGTGAGATAGAAAATATATTTTGTCACAGAAATGCAATTCTCACATTTAAACCTACTTAAAATACTGTTTTAACTCGCTGTATCACAGATCAGGTCTTTGCACCCCCGAAGTAATGTAGGTTAAAAAAAAAAAGAAGGAAAAAATGTATCACCATTTTACAAATTATCTATCAAAATAGAATTGTAACAATAACAATAGAAAATAGAAGACAAAATCAAATAATCAACTATGTTTCCATCTGTCTCTATATCCGTTCCGAGATAAAGCAGATATTAATAAGAAGCAAAGATTTGCCATGCATGCTGGTAGAGTTTATATCTGACCGCTTTTGTTATCTCCTGTTAGGATCATCTATGAAACCCAACACACTAAATGTCTTGTTGTCAGTTAAATTTATTTGTTTTTTTATTATTATTATTATTATTTCTTTTAGTTTAGCTTCATTTATTTAAACTGCTTTTCACAGTCAGAGACTTTTCAGTGTGCATTTTATTTATTTTCTAGAATAAAGGTCGGTTTTTGGATCAATTTGATCTCTTACATAACCCGTCTCCTGTTCCAAGGGCGATAGCTAAGTTCTGAAATGACTTCCTAGACCTCTCAAACTAATGATGTAAAGTCTGTGAATGATAAGACAAGTCTGTGGATGTGCATCACTGCTCTGGCCCCTGCATCAGAAGACAGAGTGATGTGTGTGAGGAAGGTGTGTGTGATGGGCAACATTAGAAAATACTGTAAACACCCTAGGAGGATTAATATATTGGAATAACTGAACATTTTTGTCCTGACACAAGTCATTGTTGATTTCATTGTTGTAGGGGAAAGACTCTAGGGCTGCAGATAAGGCCGTTGCCATGGTCCTGAAGGAGATACCCAATAAGGCGTCCCCAGAAGGCAAACCCCTCCTCACGGTGACCAACAAGGTGGGCAGATCTAACGCAGCAACCCTGAGGGTCAAAGGCCTTGCCCATTTGGATTTGACTTAACCAATGGCAAGACTTTGACCATCCCTTTTGTAACTTCTACTTTAAAGCCGTTAAACTCATAGCATCTGTCTCCCATCAAAACTCACAGAAAATTCCCACATGCTGTTTTTATTTCATTCTGAGCTGCTCTATGGGGTTTAAAACGGAGCTCTTTAGTATGTTTACATGTACGTTATCTTAGCTGCAGAAATGGGAGAAATGGGACTAAGTGGATGAGTTTAAGTAGACATTAGTTGTATCTAACCTTACTTGTACTAAGCAGAAAATTTTCACAAGGTGACAGGCCAGTTCCATAATATAAGCGGTGAAATGAAATAAAAGGAGAAATAATTCACAGTGTAGTACTTCACTGCCTGGCATGATGGGTTTTTTTACACCTCATAAGCAGCTAATCTTGGTCTCTGTTTCATTCTATAGTTGTGTATGTAACAGCATGAAATTCTTTTCCAACCTCCTTAGATGTCTCTCTTGTGTATGTGTGTGTGTGTTATAGTGAGTTGCTTTGCTTCTCTGTGTCTGGTCTGGGTCTAGCCAATGCCACTCAGTGTGTTTCCTGTGTGTTCTAGTCATTTGCTTTGTGAAATGCTTTTTTAAACTTCTTATATGCGTGTGTATGTAGGCGAGTGTGTGTGCAGAGCTCTTATAGGTGTGAAATCCGTTTGTTCTATTTGTGTAATAATATATGTGCTAGTTTGACGTTTCATTGAGTGGAGTGCACTATTAATGAATTATGGTATTTTATTGTCTGCACGTTACATATTTTAAAATTGTTCTATGTGGTATTTAAATGTTTGTATATCGACATCTTGCCTTTTCCACATGTAATGACTGAATGAGATTCAGTTAATTATTAGAAATACTTAGGCTTTGTAAGGGGTCTGATTGTTTGGTTTTTGCTCTAGGTTTAATCCTGATTGAATTACGACATTGTGGATAAAAACACATTACACAACTGAGTTACATTACACAACTGTCAGGTCTATATGAGGACCAAGCAATGTTGGATTTTTGAATTTTTTTGGTAAAAAGTCAATAGAGATGTTGACGTTTAAAAAATCAATACAGAACAGGTTTACTTAGAAACCTTTAAAACATGAATGTTATAATGTCTGAAGGTGTCTTTTTTAAATTCCAATCCCCAAACAAATTAATATCTGCTCTGAAAGACAGGAGGAATAATAAATAGTTGAGTTAATTTTGTTTCGAAGATAGGCGAAATCAGGTAGTTTAAAATTCACCCTTGAGATAGGAAGGTAAGGTGAGGTATTTTTAGGAAAATCACTCCTGCTGAAATATAATAGTCATGCATTGCAGGAAGTAAATTCCTGCTGTTATCTAAAGCAGAGTAATGATTGTCTCCCTAACCCCCTCTCCTGCCCTGCTGGCCCCATCTCTGTCCCTCAAGACTCCTGCCATCTTCACTGCTCCTGGTTTCCCTTGACAACAATATCTTAGAGATGGCAATAGGAACCACACACGAGCGACACAATTAGCTGAGCTTTTCCATTACATAATTCTGGATTTGCCCTACAGCATGTGCAAACAAAGGGAAAGTACTTTGCAGGGAATAAGAGCAGAAAAAAAAGGAACAAAATGATCATCTGAGTTCACTGAGAGGCAACAAGAGGCAACAACTCTTGATGGACAAGTCCTCAAGAAAATGCCTCTTTGGGAGAATGAATCAGGACAAGTTCCTGTAATTATTATGAGAGTAGAAGCTAACATTATTCCTCCTTTTTGTTGGGCAACATAGGTAATTAAGTGGCTTTTCACTTCCAGCTAGATTTTGCAGTGGGTGGAAAGGGTAAGCAGCATCATTATGCACATTATGAGGCCCACTGGCGGTTAGAGTTGTGAAAAGAAACAGCAAGACAGGACATCAAAAGATTGTTCTGGTGCATTCCCAGAAGAGTAAAATTTATTCTAGACTAATTAGCCCATCCTAATTAAATACTTAAGTATATGACCTTGATGCCCCGCATCATCCACTTGAGTTTGTGAATCTTTTTAGTGCTAGCTCATATCAGGGTGTTTCTGATGAGTAAGTTGCCTAAAGTTGACATTTGTTTTAGCAGTACCTTATCAGTCACAATCCCTCTGTTTTACCTTCATCTTTATTCATGTTTCTTTTTACACAATAGTTTGTTTGGATGCAATATAGCTCAGTACTTTACACCTCCTGCTAGTTTAGCAGCTGGTGAAACCCCATTTCCATTCGAACTACCACGGGCTAAATCTCAATGAGTGGTGATGTGAGTGGACAGCCTAATGTCGTGAGAGATGGATATTGCACTATGGAAATATGTGTGCAATACCGTCCTAAAGTTTTAAAGCTTTGTCTAGTCTACTTTAGCCAACATGGAAAATGGTCTATTAAATATCGATTTGTTTACTGTCATTATGTTGAGGTGCATCGGCATATTAATGCGGCATTTGCGTAGGTGATTTGGGTCGGGTGAAACCCTTGGCACATATATAACCATACATTATACTGATTACTTCATTCAATTTGGGTATTAAGCTCCCGTAGCATAACTTATTACCTGCATGCTGCAATAATTTTAATTCTTGACATATCCTCTTGTCTGGAGAATTTGATTTTCTGATTTATTATGGTTTGTGTAAACATCCCTCCTGAGTATCATTAAGGTCCTGTCCCAAATCAGGATTTCAACAATAAATAAATACTAGATCTATTTTCTCTCCATTCAGAATGTGAGGTTGTTCAACTACCAGGTTACATTTAACTACAATGAACCATAAGCAAATAACAGTATTTTTGCCAAATTACAACAAGGCTTGGAGTTATTTTGGTTTAATTACTAGGACGGACCTCGTCCTTTCAATGATTGCCATCAATGTCGACGGTCCTTTTATATTCGTATTTAGTGCAGAATGGTTTTAATTGAATACAAAGAGAAAATGATCTAATTAGATGGCATAGTTCTAAAAGACTTTATCTCCTCTGCTGGCAATTAGAGAATGAAGTAATTCTTTTTAATGAGTCTGAAAGATGAAGAGTGCGCACGCTGGCTTAGTGGTTAGCACGTTCAGGGTTGGGGGTTTGATTCCCACCGCTGCCCTGTGTGTGTGGAGTTTGCATGTTCTCCCCATGCTGCGGGGGTTTCCCCCGGGTACTCCGGTTTCCTCCCCAGTCCAAAGTCACACATGGTAGGCTGATTTGCATGTCCAAAATGTCCGTAGTGTATGAGTGGGTGTGTGAATGTGTATGCCATTGTGCCCTGCGATGGATTCATACCCTGTACAGGGTGTACCCCGCCTTGTGCTCCATGCTCCCAGGGATAGGCTCCAGGTTCCCTGCGACCCCGAAGGATAAACGGTATAGAAGATGGATGGATGGATGAAAGATGCAGAATACAAGTGCCACTCACAGGCAGTATTGATTTATCTATGAAACATCCAGCCTGATTCTGCTACAACTATGCTAAAACATAACATGGTACATGAAATACTTCCACATGAAGAAATCTATGCTGTAAAATGATTTCACTTTTGAAGAGGTCATCATATCATTTTCACAGACTGGTGAAATACTGAATATAACTTGTTTACAACAGGTCCATAAACCCTAATAGACATATGAAACGTCTCCATTTCTTCCTCTCCAAAGCGTTGTAACTGTAGGAGTTCATGTGAGGAAACCTGAGGCATTCCCCAGCAGCAAAAAGCTACTAGCAATTTCAGAGGCATGCTACTAAAAATATGCCACCAGCAAGGTATATTACTGTTATACTAGTTAGAAGTATTTAGTTGTATGTGGTTTGGGATGTAGCCACAGTCACTACTGCAACTTATGGAATTTTACTGTTATACATAATAAATTACCAGAATTTATCATTACCAAAATAAGTCCTGTTATAGTGTTACATGTCATCCATAGAGTTAGCACATGCCCCATTTAAAAATGCATATACATGCTAACTGGATAAATGCATGTCCCTTGCCTGGGTTTGCTAGCTAAGCTGTTTTTCTCTCATTCTCCCAGGAATTGTGAGTGCAGCGCAACAACAACCAGGCTTGAAAATCTGTCTGATGTGTACTTTAATGAGGTTTTATGTTAAAAAAAAACCATTTACAGTTAAGTTTAATTCATCTTGTTTACTCAGCCGTGAACTGACACATCATATACTATTACAGCCTATGCTGCACAGCACATGTGAATTGATGCATTGAATGAAATGTTATTTGAGCAAATAACATTTGGCAGTTTGTAGGTAAGACATAAATAATAAGCTAGTGGGCGGCATTGAAAGAATAAATAGTTCTGTCAGATGACACATTTAAATGAAAGTTTCTGTTCATTTAAGAACAGTTAAGGATGTTTATCTTTCTGTTTCACTATTTCGTAGCTCAGAATGTATGATTAAAAAAAAAGCTCCAGGTTTGTACATGTCATTACTTCATTGATAAGATTTGGTTCTAACTGCTTCCTCAACAACAGTAATGTAAATAAAACACAGAATATGCAAAGGTATATAGAAGAATCTCTAATAGGGTGAGTTTTAATAGGCTAAAATTTTCTAATCGTGCTCACATTTGTTTAGGAAACACACAAGTACGCACGCTAGTCTGTCTGTTGATGTTAAAACTGAGCTACAGAGCATGTGGATGGGATCTAATTCTGCATGTGAGTTATTGCCTAACCAGCTAGTGGACACTGAATGTACAGGACACCAGATACCTTATTTCTCTCTGCAGTATAGCGGTATAAAAACACAGCCAATTCATGCATCTATGAATATGGATTTTATTTTACATTAAAAACATTTACAGCATGCCATCAACAGCTACATAAATATATGGGAAAGTAAAAGAGGAAAAGACAGATTCACAAAAGATTTATCATTAGTGCTTTATAGTTGCATCTATCTTTAAGACCTGAGATTCCTGATGGAGAGCCATTTACAGTGCAGTACACTAACAAAGTCCTTTCACTGGGTTAGTCTACAATGACTGAACGAGCACCATGAGAGCTGAATGATGATTGATGTGTTTTCTCAGTTCTTTGATGCTGGGCTCCCTGAACGCCAGACAACCTTTCAAATATGTGCCTACTTTAAGATGAGAGTCATAAGGCATAGCTGGGGGATGTCATATTAATTCCATAAACTTTGCACGTGTGCACTGAAATGCCAAAAACAATCATATAGTTGTGTTATTTCATTTTCACTGTGTCAGCTAAATAATTAGATATGACTGTCGTAACTTGGCCTTATAGAAATGAACTAAATCCTACAGAAAAGTAGGATGTTATACAACACCAGGATCAAAGCTGGGAATTGAAAGTATTATCTGTAAATAGTCCAGAGTTAGAATGGGACTGACAGATCAGACTGTTTGCACTAAGGGTGCTATGTGTTCACCAATATGCACATTGATGTAGGTCTGTTTTTTGGGGTTTTTTAGGTGGTGAGTGAACAACAAGAGAGCCGTCCCTTGCTAAGCCCCTCTATCGACGACTTCTTGTGCGAGACCAAGTGTGATGGAGCTGCCCACCCTGTGACCTCCAATACAGCAGGTAATCGAAAAGCTGACCTCCTTCCCAAAATGTCTAGCTCCAACTCTTGCTCTAAATGTACATGAGCACCAACCAGAATAAACACTTTCCCTGTAGGTCCAGCAGAGGCACCAACAGAAGGACAAGCTACTTCAAGTTGATTATTTATACATGTATATAATGATTCTTCATTAATTAGCCAACTTATGGCATTTTATATTTATATTATAAATATATATATATTTCAAATAATTGCAAGCAAAACACAGGTTTGTCAAAAAAATATATCTTTGTTAAATGTAGGTGTGCAACAATTATTGGCACCTTTTTAGTCAATACTTTGTGCTACCTCCCTTCGCCAAGATAACAGCTCTGAGTGTTCTCCTGTAATGCCTGATGAGATTGGAGAATACATGGCAAGGGATCTGAGGTCATTCCTCCATACAGAATCTCTCCAGATTCTTCAAATTTCGAGGTCCACGCTGGTGGACTCTCCTCTTCAGTTCACCCCACAGGTTTTCTATTTGTTTTAAGTCAGGGGACTGGAATGGCCATGGCAGGACCTTGATTTTGTGGTCAGTAAACCATTTTTATGTTGGATCATTGTCCTGCTGGAAGATCCAAGCACAGCCCATTTTAATCTTTCTGTCAGAGGCAGTCAGGTTTTCATTTGATATCTGTTGATAGTTGATAGAGTCCATGATGCCATGTATCCTAACAAAATGTCCAGGTCCTCTGGGAGAAAAACAGTCCCAAAATATTAAAAAGACACCACCATATTTAACCGTGGGCATGAGGTACTTTTTCATATGGCTACCTCTCTGTGTGCCAAAACCACCTCTGGTGTTTATTGCCAAAAAGCTCTATTTTGGTTTCTTCTGACCGTAGAACCTGATCCCATTTGAAGTTCCAGTAGTGTCTGGCAATCTGAAGACGCTTGAGATTGTTTTTGGATGAGAGTAGAGGCTTTTTTCTTGAAAACCTCCCAAACAACTTTTGTATTGGATTGTAGTTTTGGAGACTTTCTGACCCCAAGACTTATCTAACTTCTGCATTTCTCCAGCTGTGATCCTTGGAGAATTTTTGGCCAATCGAACCATCCTCTTCACAGTACATTGAGACAATATAGACACACGTCCAATTCCAGGTTGATTCATAACATTTCCAGTTGACTGGAACTTCTTAATTATTGCCCTGATGGTGGAAATGGGCATTTTCAATGCTTGTGCTATTTTTTTTTTATAGCCACTTCTCATTTTGTGAAGCTCAACAACCTTTTGCTGCACATTACAGCTATATTCCTTGGTCTTACTCATTGTTATGAATGACTCATTATTTCAAGTACACAGAAAGACTAAAGATCTGTATTTATGCATTCTGGCTTTCCATTTTTACAAGACACTTATTACATTTAGACCCATCGAGGAGACCCTTTGCTGTTAGTCTCTAATTGTGTATACGTTTGGAGAGGCCTCTATCTGGGCTCTAATTGCCTTCACTTTTCATTTGGAAGATCCTTCCATTTGCAGTAAAAGAGCAGTCTGTTACTCTAAGATAAAGACTCGGTCGTACTTACTGCAAACAAATGATTTTGGGGTGGCACTTAGTTCTCTCTTTAGAGAGCAATATCAGAAGCTGACTGTTGCTCTTTGTGTGATTATGCTTTGATTATTGGACAGCTTTTCATTTTTTACTCTAATGCAAAACTGCAACATGCTTTCCTAAAGAAAGTCTCTTTTTGACTAAATTCCCTTACAGTTGCTTCAGTAACCCCCAGGTGATACTGCTGCATTGTATGAAAGTGTGATTTACTCTCTTGAGGAAATCGTACCAAGACCGGAAGCAGGATTTATAAACAGCTGAACATCTGGTCACATCTGCTTAATTAAGAAAAACCTCAGACATGGCCATTTTATTTCTCTTTGGGTAGCAATTAATATTCTCAGTCTCTAGTGTTTTCCGAATGTTATTACAAAAACAGCTGCCATAGTAATTTCATGTCATTTTAAAGTATGTGTCACAGAACAGGTTGATTTTTTTTATTACTTTTTTTAATCTGTAGTTGGAATAAAGACAAGATCACATATCATCATATTTAATGTAGGACAAGGGGAGACAGAAAACACTGGATTCAAAGTTCACTGCAGCTATACAATGCAGATGGTGCCTCAAGTTCTAGTTTGTGAGGAATGACACACAACACATCACAAATCTACAGCCACTTCTTGCTGATATGCACTGTTATGGTAAAGACTCAGCTCAGCTATTTAGCGATCTATGACATGATGAGTTTGATGGTGTTAATAGTGGTATTCGTGTGAAAGGTGAAGCTTTGGAACATGATCTAAGTTGAGTAAAATTAGGTTATTATATATATTATTATACATTACGCATGAAAGCAATTTGGAAGGGTCATATGTTGACCTATCATCTGGTAATAAAACTCAGATAGATGGAAGATTTTTTCAATAGTGATATTATTATTATTATTATTATTATTATTATTATTATTATTATATATTTTGACTAGTAGGGGAGAGTCACTAAATACAGCTTCACTATTACATCCATATACAAGTGTGTCACCTCCTTGTCTCTTTGAAAAATCCAGCGGGATATGTTCACTCTTGCTGGACTATTTGCAAAATAAAATTGGGCCAGGTAAATATTTTTTCTTTCCAGTTCAAAAACTGAAATATGTGAAATTGTGTACACTTACACTCGCGTCCATTTTAATAGGAACACCTTTACACCTGCACATGTATGCAGTTATCCAAGTAGCCAATCATGTGGCAAAAGCACAGTGAATATTAATCATGCAGAGATTCAGTTAATGTTCACGTCAAACATCAGAATGGGGAAAATTGTGATCTTTGTGACTGATCTCACAACACAACAGCAGAATACACATTGGGTTTAACTCCTGTCGGCCAAGAGCAAGAATCTGAGCCTATAATCGGCACAAGCTCACCCAAACTGGCAGTTGAAGATTGAAAAAAAAATCACCTTGTCTTTTTCCAGTCTTTAGCTACACAGTTTGAGTGAGTCTGTGCCCATGATAGCCTCAGTTTCTTGCTCTTGGCTGACAGGAGTGGAACCTGATGTGGGCGTCTGCTGTTGTAGCCTCAAGGTTTGATATGTTGTGCGTTCTGTGATGCTTTTCTGCTCACCATGATTGTAAGGAGTGCTTAGTTGAGTCACTATAGACTTCTAATCAGCTTCTTGCTGATTCCCATCAAAAAGGAGTTTCAGCCTGCAGACCCTTTAAACACAGGAGGGTTTTTTTTTTGCACCATTCTTTGTCAACTCTAGAGACTGTTGTGTGTGTGTGTGTGTGTGTGTGTGTGTGTGTGTGTGTGTGTGTGTGTGTGTGTAAAAATCCCAGGAGATCAGCCATTTCTGAAATACTCAAACTAGCTCATCTGGCACCAAAACCATACCACGGTTAAAGTCACAGAGATCACACTTTCTCCCCATTCTGTTTGATGTGAGCATTACCTGAAGCACTTGACCTGTATCTGCATGATTTTATGCATTGTACTGCTGCCAATTGATTGGCTGGTTGGACTACTGCATAAATGAGCAGGTGTACAGGTGTTCCTATTAAAGTGGATGGTGAGTGTATCTCTACAGTAACTTTTAGCGTAGCTTTCAGAGTTTATGCATGCTGCATCTTGCATCGGTTTGCAAGTTTATCAGAAAACATGAGTGCGACCTATGATACAGTTGTAACACCTGTTTTATTTCATGCTCATATAAATGCTTTTTTTAAAATATAGAAACACACAAAATATTGAAATCATATAGAGCAATAAATGTGTGATGGTTTATTGTTGATTTCCACTGATGTAGGTGTAAGTTCGCAGCATTTTGAATGGTGCTACTGTTGACTCCTTTTGGTTTCAGTGAACATGTTCAGTTCCTTACAGTTGAGAAACTTGAACTTGATATAAGAAGCAGACATATGTAATGTATTATGTTATGTGGAAAATATGAAGCCTGTAATTTATACCATTATTGAGTCATTTAACTCAAACCAAAAATTGTGCTGGATCTCCATGAGTCAATTCTAACGATCAAAATACAGATCGACTATTGCACACCTTTCAAAACTGTTCTTCTGTGGCAGGGAAAGAAATAAAATCAAAATATAATGTCATAATGTTTTTTCTCATATAAGTGTCCAGAGCCAAAGCAGCTAACAGGGAATGTCATCATTTCTTGCTCCTTCCTCTCGACAGTCACAGGACTCAAATACTCAGCCTCACACATTACTGACGCAGTAACCCTATGCTCTTGATATAGATCAGATATTGTTTCGATTGTTATTCTGTTGGGTTTGCGTCATTCAATACATAATGTTTAAAAAAAATGGTTGTTCCTAAGATTAGACATTTTAATTAGTTTTTGTGCTCCCAAATTAGCCAATCTCCAGTGTAGCAGCAGATCCTCTCTCATCATATTACAGTGCTGCTAATTTTGGGAGGGAAACTGTGGTATGCTATTTGGGGTGATGAATAAATGAGGTCAACCTAAACTTCTAGAAGCTGTTTAACATATTCACATCTCCTGTTCCCAGTGCTGTCCTCTTCTCTGGACCTGCTGGACCTGAGTGAGCCTGGTGAGAGGAGGAGCAGTAAAGACCGAAAGAGTCCCATGTCCACCAAGAGCACGCCTCATAGAAAGAAAGCAGATGAAACCGAGCTGATACAAGTGGATGTCGAACAGAACAAACCCTGCTCTCGTACACCTGCGAAAGATTCTCTGGATTCAGGTATCCTGGTGAAAGTGAACATAAACATGAATGTGTGAAACTTTTAAATAAATCACTTGCTATCGCTTAGAAATGGATCTGGTTGAATGTTGCCAGCAGGTGTTCGTTCACCGCTAGAGAAATGGGAGGAACGCAATCCAGAGAGAACCGCTAGCAGGAAATGGAAGCTAGACAAAAGACGGTCATCCAAAAATTCTGGAGATTTCGCTTGGTAAACCTCTTCTCTACCATATATTCTGAAAAGCAGTAGGTGAAATGTTCCTATAGTGACCTATCATACTAAAGTAAACATCAGTACAAACACTCTCTTATTGCTTCTGTCCCTTATGATACACCCAAAGGTCTACTGACAGCAAAACGCAACCTGATACAGCTGCCAAGAACTCGTTAGAAATAAATTACAAGTCTGAGGCAGAGACGTCCCCATCCACTCAAGTAAGTTTGTTTATTTTCTACATCTCTGCTACAGCATTCACTAAAACGGCAATGTTTCAGTACATGCACTAATTAAGTTGAGATCACTGAAGAGAGGTGGGTAGAAAAGACGAGATCCATTAGAAAGCAAAAACAGGAAAAGAGTAGTACATTTTGTGATAAAAGCACCAAATTCAGTGCTATGGGGCTTCTAAATGTTTTTTTTCTCTCGTACATACTGTATTAACCATAAACGATAAACGTCAATGGAATTTCAATAAAACTACCCAGAAAAGTATAAATTACCACAGCACCTGAATATAAATATGATTTTTTACTACCCACTTCTTTGTCAGATATACTGCATTTGAATCGAGCAGTTCCAATTTTATGCCAAACTACATTAAATGTTGTACTATACTATAAACACATTTAAATATATGTGCTGGTTAATTATCTGCTAACTCGCAGAATTCTGTCATTACAGCTCAACAAGCAGTATATTAGTGGAAGACATGTAAGCCTCTCTATGCTTTTTTGTATGACATGCTGACCGGTATATGCATTTGCACCATGCCATACCGACAAAATCACCGCAATGTTTTTTATTAATTAAAAAAGGACCGTTTCATGGAAGCATCAATTGAAATAAAAAAGCCTTTTTAATCTGATACTTTGCATCCAGCCTTTTTTTTTTTTTTTTTTTTTTTTTTTTTTTTTTTTTTGTGGTGCTACAAGGTACAAATGTTATGCGCTTGTGTCCTCATTGGAGCATGCAGGTCTGCTGGGCTGCTATTCCTGTTGCTACAGCATCTGTTGTTAGATTGATAGCTCGTTAATTATTCAGTATCTTCTTCCTGTGCTTACTACAGTATAAGGTGTCCGCTACAGCAAGTAAACTACAGGTCACATTTTAACGACGCTTAATATATTACAATCAGAAACAGAATCAGAAACTTTATTTGTAAGACGTGCATGATACACCGGAATTTGCTTAAGAACTAAATGGAATAGCATGAAGCCCTTCAAAACCCAACTTCAAGCAACTGCAGTATGCACCCACTATGCATCTGAAATTAACGTTCGATTTAGTGAGGCTGTATCTCATTCCCGCACATGGGACGGCCTATTAATTGCATTATGCTTGAGGCTCACGGTTTAAAAGCTTCTAGTGAAAAGGTGGAAATGTTCCTCTAGCAAGCTGATAAAATATCTATGACTAAAACAAGTAAAAGATTAAGCTTTCCCAGCATCCAAATATTCTAGAGAAGCACAATTTAAATTTAAAACATAGACAGAATTTGGGAAGTGGTAACATGAAAGGTTAATGCTGCAGGACTCACGCTTAAAAAGTTGAAAAAATACCTTACAATAAAATAAAGCTGAAATAATGTGTACTTTAATCTGTACTTTTTCCTGATTTTTTTTTTGTTCTAAGAGCTGTATAATGTTCTTTCAGCACATCCTTCTGTATCCTTTTAAACAATATGAACAGGATTGGCAGGTCTGCTTGTCATAAGCGGTCCAATACCTCTTCAAAGCCAGCCCACAACCAGCCCAAAACACAAGTTCTATTAAAACCTAGATTTCCTTAACAATTCTTTAACAGAGTTCCTGAAATGGTCAAGAATATTTCATATATTAGCTTAAAAAAAGAATATGTACTAAATGAGTAACTTGGTTATTACTTGACACAAACACATTCATACTGTCATGTGTTTGTAAAGTATTTGTTTGCCTTTGTGAATTTACAAAATCAAAATCAATAGCAGAGCTCTTAATGAAATTGGTAGCACAGAGGGAAGTTCAGTGTTTCTACTCATTATTCAGGTTAATTAGTTGCGAGCAGAGTAAACATCAAAATGTCCCTGGCAAGGATACTCCAGGACCAGTGCTGAGAAACAATGGCTGAGACCATCTGTTGATTTTTATATTGTAATGCTTGATTTTCAGTTCATCATTAAATTGTGTGACAATAAAATATTGGCTTTGACTTAAGCGTGTTCGTTCAGTTGTGTCCAAGTTGGCTTCTGATTTTTGAACCCTGCAAAAGGAGTCACTCTATAGGGTGGAGCCTTTGGACAGAGTAGGGCTTCATTATGACTTCAGAGTGTAACACAGCCCCCCATCCCACTTTTGTGCTGATATCCTAGTTTTTGAGTGATCTTCTCCTCATACACACGTATGAGTATAGAGTCAGCTCATTTAGGCACATAGTACAACAGTAGAGATAATACAATAATAGTCAGAAAGCAACCTAGTTGCACCTGAAACCAAGTGCAAATATGTTTGTATATCTGGTCTTCATTATTTTGGTCATATATAAAATCAAGCAATGGCCTGTAAGTGAATCTGTTGGATATTAAGGATGTGTTATACAATAGAAAATGACATAACTGGCATTATACAATTTTCCTTCGGCTCTTAGGGAACCTGCCATGAGGGGCCATTTTGCACAGTAGTCGCTCACATCAGCGTAAGTCTTGCTTGATTGGGTTCTTAACAATGAGGGGCCACAAAAATGGAAAGGGCAATGTTTAGGGTAATTGTTGCTCTGACTCAGAGTTCGACGGCGCACATTAGTCATCAAGACACAGGCTAGGGTTACAGCATGCTAAAGCAAGACTGATTATCTGCACAGAGACCTCCATTATAACTTCCGGAAATCCATTTAATACCTTAACCCTGGCAACTGACGAATGTACAGTGAGGCAGGTCCAAAACACCCCCTCCTGTGCTCTTTGTTCGGTGAGGCTTACTTACACAGAAGATTGAATTCATGCAGCCGAGGTCTGCCTTTGATAGGCAGGAGTTCCATTTAATATTAAAAGGGATCCACATCTTAGCATGTAAAAAATATCTTGAATATAGGCTAAATCAACCAATATTTCTGCTTATTTAAACTAATCTAAGGTTATTGAGCATATTTCTAGATATTTCTGCTTATTTTGAGCTTGAAATTGTCTTGTTCATTTGGCAGTTGCTTTGCTTATTTCAAACGTTTATGTCTAGAAAGAAGCTAAATTATCTGCCGATAGAACAAGACAATTTTAAGTTTGAATCGAGCAAATTTGTATAGAAATAGACTAGAAATAGAATGGTTTTATATTTGTTACATAATAATCTCATAATGAGAAATATTAAATAATGTTTTTATTTTCACTTGCTATCATTTTTATAGTGCAACTTCTTTTAATAGAAGGACAGAGGATTCAAGGACTAACAGACCGCGTAACTGATACTGAAATTGAAAGTGAACGTAATCAAATTGCTAACGGACGTGTTAAACGATTTTAATGGATGAGTATATAACATATGTCATCACTGACAGATATAAATGGAATAAAATGATTGATTTTAGAGAGCTGTACAGCAGTGAGACACATGGATTTTATATAATGTTTATTTTTAGGCTGTAGGTGATATTAGAGATTTATACAAGCCACTGCAACATTGTGTTTTTATGAAATTAGTTGCTTTGCTTCACATGTAGCATGCCTACCCGTGTGCCTCTCTGAAATGTCTATTTTCTTATTCAAATGAATGATACAGCTATGCAATATTCATACATGCACACAGAAAAAATGTGCAAATGTCTATTTACTGGCTGCAGCATGTCAGCATGTCAGTTCAGGGCTAGTCGAGTGGCTGATGAAAGGATGTCGGAGGAAGACAGCAGAGTGTTTGCGAGGGGTGTGAGTGTGAGCTGTAGTGCATCAGAGCTCTTCAAGGCCAGAATTGTTTCTTCTCTCAGAAGGGAGAGACTATAGAGGTTTACCCCCATGCTGTCTAACTTGTGCTGTCTGTTTGTGGTGTGTGTGTGTGTGTGCACGCGCGCGTGTGCCGCAGGGCCGACTGAGCAAAGACCAGAGGTGGGGTGGAGGACTCCTATCCCGAAATCAGTCCCTCGAGGAGGAGTTTGAGCGTGCCAAAGCAGCTGTGGAAGTAAGCCACAAATTCAGACAACTCCACAGACGAATGGAGTTAGTCATGTAATGCGGATATACTATTATATAGGCATAACATACCATGCCAAGAAATCTAATTCATTATAATGTTTTCATATATAGTATAGTATAGCATACTGGAATAAACAGCATGTTAAAAAATAAATATCGCCCCTGAAATATGCTGCAGGATTTTTACAATACTTTTTAAAGAAGTGAAAATTGATTTTAAAATAACAATATTTCTGCACTGGTCTCAAAAACAAAGGCTGCAATGTACATTTTCTGTAAGAAACTGATTTAGAGCTTACATGGCCTCCGCAGTGTAATGTCATTTAATGTTATCATGTTTAAAATGTTAAGTTGTAAATGAATGATGTAACGACAATTGTGAAATTGGGTTGCAGGGAATTTTGGGAATACAGGGAATTTTGGATACCATTTCATCTCAACATTGATTGTACTTGTCAATGGACAAATACATCACACATTATATTATAATCAGGCACATAAGTTTATTTCTACTTGAGGCATGTGGGTACAGGTGGCACTAGTGGTATAGCAGTAACCCTAATCAAATAAGTTTGTTCACCTTGGTGTTGTTCTCCAGCTGTTCCAGCTGTATTGGTGAGCATCACATAGTAATTAAGGACATCTTATGGATAGCTTAGATAAATATATCAATGTAATTTCTGGGTGTCAAGAATCAAAAAAGATTTTTTTTCGAGATGTGAAATTGTCAGTGAACAACATAAACAGTGTGTCCGGAGTCTATTCTAGGAACACAGGGTATGAAGCAGGAATACACCCTGTCTATCGCAGAGCACCATGCACACACTCGATTACACTAAGGGTAATTTAGCCCAGCCAATTTAAACCACCTAGAAACATAGAACCTGGAAGAAACCCATATGGGCAGGCAAAGAAACTTCACATGGACAATAACCTGAATTAAGGATTGAACCAGGGACCCTGGAGCTGTGAGGCAATAAGGCGACCCTCTGCACCACCATGGCGCTCATATCACGTGTTCGTGATATTGCATTTTATTCACTTACAGCCTGTAACATGAAATAAGAACTCTGGATTATGACACTGAAGGTGTTGATATGTATCTTGCTCTGACCTTGCGTGCTCTGGTTGTTGTGAGACTCACCTGCTATTGTATTACATGTGCTTGCAGTTGCAGTGTACTGTAAGGCCAAAGACATGTGAGTAGTGACTGTAAATGACTGAAAGAGGACACACTGAAAGGAGATGCAAGACTGAGAGGGGTACTCCAGAACAAAGATTCCAGACAGTATTTTTATATTATCACATGAAACACTTCAGAGTGCCTGGTTTCACTTGTGGGCTCCAGTTTGCTGCAGCGCTGTGTGAGTTTGTGAGTGAGTGGACGATATTATTTCCAATAAGTAACCTTACTCAGGGGCACTTCAGTGCAAATGGAAGATTCATTGATTATGGCATCCTGCATACTGAGACACTTAAGCTTCCAAGATCTCTCCAAGCTGAGCGATTTGTGTAGGGTCTTATCTGCATACATTTGTTCTAATTAAGAACTTTGTGCAGAGCTTAGTTGTCTGGAAATCTACTTCCTGTGGCATGCAGGCTTTTTTCCAATCCATTTCATTTGTGTAACTGCCGGCTGTCAGGAACAAAGAAATAGCACAGGGACTGAAAATGAATAGCTGTTAAGCTCCAGCCAGTGCTGCACTTTAGAGCAGGACACAAAGAAATGTGTGGTTAAGGTCTTTTCCAACATAATGCTTCCCAGGGACTGTGAAAGTGGAATGACCTGCGAGGGTGGTTGGACCCTTTAAAACGCTTACCTCATATATTAATTTGGTGCACTCTGAAAAATAGATCACCAAGGGAGAAGAGCTGTGACCACCCAGGCCCTTTGTTTCCGCATGTACAAAAGACAATGTGCAAATGAAGCCACGCTGCTCTCATTAGGAGCAGGTAGGAGCAACAGCAGGTGAGAATCAGCGTAACATGAGGTGGGACGCTCCTCACAGTGACAGTGCCATTAGTGCAGATATAGGTCTTTTATTTTGACTTAATCTGACTAGGGTAGCAATGGTCTACTCCACTTATGTAATATGCAAACATTATTGTGAAAAAGTGAGCCTGTGGTTGACGCTTTAAGGAACCTGCATGAAGTTGCGACCCTGATTTTTGGAGTACAGTGCTCACACGGTGCAGATACAACATAAAAATTACACTGTTATTCAAGAATACAACGGAGGGTTAAGAAGAATGAGAAGATCCTCATCTGCAACAATACAACTTTCACCTCACAGTTGGTGAAATTGCTTTCTATTATCAAACTGGGTTTTAGCTGATACAGAATGACAGGTAGTGCTTTTTTCCTCAGCAGGGGGTGATTTCACCACGAAGAGTTTGACAGGTTGTCAATTGCTTTACTTCTGGCTAATCATGAAGTATTGTAATGCCACACTCTGTTAAAAACAGTGTTTCTCTTTTGAAAGCAACTGCTGCAAAGAAACATTTCACCTCATATATCTTTCTGATTACAACTGAAATGGAGTTTGAGCAATATAGGCAGCTAAAACATTTGCAGAGCAAAAGAGTAGATTTCCCATAAGACTTAGCCATCTGTCTTTTTTTTTTTTTTAATTTATCTAGTTCCATCATTAGTTATATTAGTACTAATAACTCCACACAATAAGAAATGAATCTCTGATATAAATGTCATCAACTTTGCAACCCAATTTGAGCTTAGATTATTCAAATAATTTAAGTAAGCCGGTTAATTTTATTGATTCACATTCAACAGTGAGTTAGATGTGGCATGGGGCACTGCGGGTAGTATTTCTACCTTACAGCACCAGGGATCTCGGATCAATCCTGAACTCTCTGTGCTGAGTTTCTTTGCAGATGTTCCCCATGTACGTGTGGATACCCTCCGTGTTTTCCAGTTTCCTCCCAACATTCAAATACATGCCAGTAGAAGAATTGTCTAGGCATGTTGTGTATATGTGTGTGCATGGTGCGCTGTGAAGAACTGGCATCCCGTTCTTGGTGTATTCCTATCTCACACTCAGTGTTTCCAGGATAGGCTCCGGATCGACCATGATGCTGACAAGGATAAAGTGGCTACTGAAAATGAATGAGTGAAAAGAGTGTTAAACCTATGCACATGCTTTATACTACTACTTATTCTTCTTACACATTAATCTTCAAGACTACAAACATCCAAAATATTATGAATAAAGAAATGATGTATAGTTATAATTTATAGTAATTTAGTTTATAAAGTCCAAGTAATGCCTTTCAAACTGACTTTCTCAGATCATTTAGTCATTTCAGTCTTGAACCCAGTCTGATCCATCCTCTGCATCAGTTTAATTATTCCGCTGAATATATTTACTTAAGGAGACATTAACGCTTTTATGAATTTCTCTTTTGTGGAAGTCATAAATTAGTGTACAGACTGTAATCATTTGTCATTCTTTTCATACTTCACAGCTTGCTTTATGCTTAAAAAATGAGTATTAGACAATGAAGCATTAAAGTGCCTCAACTGGAAGCATATTTTATGACAGCAGAATAAGCCTTCTGTCAAACTCTAAATGTCAGTGATGCATAATTTTTTGGCTGATTAAATTACAATTTAAACACAGATGTTCTCAAAGAAGTCAAATATATATATATAAATATATATAAATTAGGGTCACATTCTTCGAAAAAATTATAAAATGATTCAGATTGTGTCCTTTAGCTATACATGCTGATTGGTACAAATATACTGTAGATTATAAGTGCATATTTTACCTGCAGTTCTTACTACCAGTAGACTTGGTGATCGTAATAGGGCTTGTGCTAAAAAAAATTAATTAATAAATAAACAGTGAATAATTGGATAGGAGTCGTTCCCCTGTTGGTGTCAGTGGCCTCTTGTCCTCTGCGGTGCCTGGCCCCCAGTTAACCCCTCTGGCATGGGCAGCTGAGTTGCTGGCAGCATGTCAGGCTTTATTACGGCCATACAGCTTTATCTTTCTGCCTCCCATTTCAAGACTCACCAAACTATCAAAAGAGCTTCTCCAAACTGACATCTGTCTTAACTGACAGCTAGTGTAAAGTTTTCAGGCTTTTTTTTCTTTGTGAAGGCCCCATATAGATAAATAAACAGCAAGTTAATTTGTACCACTGCCAGAGCTGTCTTCAAGTTGTTAGTGAGTGATTGGGGTATTTTTACACTGCTTGTTGGTTCAAGGAAGACTAATAGAGATAAGGAAATGTATAGCCACTGGTTTAAAAAAAAAAAAAAAAAAAAAAAAAAAAAAAAGGAATTCAGAGATAAATTGCACTTGCTTCCACATTTTAGATGAAGGCCAACTTTTAAATGCCAGTGAATGAAGAACCTCTCATCTCAGCAGCTCAGATGTGCTAAGGATCTTCATAACCTTCCATACCCACCCCCTGAATGATTCAGCTACAGGACAAGGGAGATAATGAGCTTTCAACTTTGCCCTTTGACTAGTTGGACTGTCACAGCGCAGAGTTTGACAGGGGGTCGTCCAGTTCTAATAATTGGATGCTTAACAATGCTGTGCCCATCACAGACCGTAAAAGAGCAATTATCTCTGCAACACAAGGGACGGTGCTGAACAAAATAACATCTCATCTAATTTGTTATAGCTCAAATAACTACTCAGCCACCATCACTTGAGTGGTTCTCAGACCCAGTAGTGCACAGAATATTGTTAATGTGTTTATGAAGAGCTGAAAGGCTTTATAAGCGTATGATATGAGTAGAATCAGGCAGAATGCGAAAAAATGGTCAGTTCATGAGGTACAGTAGATGCATTGAATGTTAATACAGCCAGTAGTCATCAATATGTTTTTAAAGCACTCTTCATTGTTCAAAATTGTTCAAGACTTTATAAGTATACTCAAAAAAGTGTGTCCTGACTCTACGTGCTTAAATAAAGTGACATATTTGCCAAAAACGAAACAGTACTTTAGCCACATGGCTACTTTAGTACAGTAGCTCACTTTCTGTACTTCCAAGCAATCAGAAATTGCAACAAAGTTTCAACTGCATGACTTCCCTTCATCAATATTAATGCAGAGTGTTTCATTATTCAGATTGCTGACTGCAGGGAGTTTGGCTGATGCAGATCTGTGAAGTTCATATTCAACTCTTCTTGGTTTCGAATGTATTTTTCAGTCAGACACTGAGTTCTGGGACAAGATGCAGGCTGAGTGGGAAGAACTGGCTCGCAGAAACTGGCTTACGGAGAATGAGCAGGGCCAGATTCCTTCCACTGTATCTCCTCATGAAAAGGTTCACCACACTGAGCCATGCCTTAAGGCCCATGTATTTATCTCTTTTTTTTTTTTAAGCGATTTTAAAATTCATCTCAGTATATCAGGTTATGATGCCTTGAGCATTTTCTGTTTCAGGGATATTACTTCCACACAGACAATCCATATAAAGACTGGCCAAATGCGTTTGAGGAGGGGCTGAGGAAGGCCAGAGAGGGTGATCTACCAAACGCTGTTCTTCTCCTGGAGGCAGCCATCTTGCAGGACCCTCAAGACTCAGAGGTAACTGGACAAATTTTATGAAACTAATCCGTCAGTACCATGGAAATATCAGCATGCACCCTAGCAGTTATGCTGCTCTTTCAACAGACAACAGTTTGAGTTTTCACTCAGATGGGACAGCCAAAGCGAGCTTCACTTTGATCAGTCAGTAGAAAAAAGTATCAGACCTTTCCTCACTCTAAATGAAAAATTCAGTCTATTTCATGTTAATTATTGTTCTATCTTAGAACCATTGAGGATTATCCCCTACTGCTGCTGGAATACTTTTACGCTAATTAGTAAATGCCCCATAGCTATTGGATCTGTAAAGGCCCACATAAGCCAACACTGCAGTTTCATTAGTATAACAGTGACGTCATGGCAATTACAATATCATAACTGCATTAAATGATCCAAATGAAGTGTTCTGAGAAACATTTAACATGTTGTTCTTTGCAAAACATCATAAATATTTAGATGATGTCAGTAGAGACTCGCCACATAACTAAACTTAATAATAAACATACATGTTAATTAACATAGAAACATACGTATAAGTTTCTGTAAGGAGACATTTATTTAACATTTATAGGAGTGTGTCAGCATTTTGTAACGATCCTGTAACAGCAGGTCTGTGGTTTCTCAGTAACATGACAAGCTGTGTTTTGTTGTTGTCTTATTAAAAAGAGAGGGTGGTGAAGGAACAACCTAATTGTTTATAATTGTTACAATGTAAGCGATACAAAGAGCTAACAGTTCCACAGATGTTCCACAACAATAAATGTATCTGTAAATGGATTAAAAACAAATACAGTGTGTCATTCTTTAATCAATAAAATTTATTAGTGTTGGCAATTTGCTGTGGTATAATAATAAGAAAACACTTTGGGACATACTGTTAGAGGTAAGGAATTTTTTAAAAATCTGCTTTGTGTTGGGCCACCTCATACCATCATGTCATTGGTTTCATTTTCCTATAATAGCATGCCCTGCCTTGTTTTATTCCTTACATAATGTCCACCACAGGATTCATTCATACAAAAACAAATTCCCGTACTTGATAAATATTTGCGAATGAAGTGATTCTGATTTTGACTCACTGAGCAACAGAAGCAAAAAATGAGATGGGATGACATGAGATGGAAGTTCATTCTACTAACCAGTTAGACCCAAGACACAAGATTCTTCAGCTTTGCCAGAAATTGTCAGGTTCCCTTGAGTTGTGCATTGGTCTTGAACAATCCACTCCCCTCACTGCAGTCGAGGTGATAACCTTGCTGTTCAGCCTTCTCCATTGTATATTTTCAGGCTTGGCAAGTCCTGGGGACCACACAGGCAGAGAATGAGAATGAGCAGGCAGCGATTGTCTCCCTCCAGAGGTAAGGAGGTGCCAAGACACAACTCCCCAGGGTTTGAGTCATGTTGTTTTTCCTGTTAGGGTTGACTCTTTCAGAAAGCTTGGGTATAGTGTTCACATAGAACACTACTCATTCAGAAGCACATTAGCAAACATAAAATGGTTTAAATTAAATTTCGAAAGAATAAAGATGTACATTGGATATAGCTCTTAACAGGTTTAAAACAGCTGGTGCTCACACAACACACACAAAAAAAAACACTATTCCTTCAACAGCACATTGGGAAACATAAAATGATGCAAAGAAAACTAAAGTCATATACTATTGATCAAGATTGAAAAATTACTTTTTGGTTTCAACTAATAAATCAGATAAATGCATGCTATAAAGGTTTTATCATACCTTACTCATTCTCTTTCATTGAACATTCAGCATGCATAGCTATGTGAAATTCACATGCGCAAGATAAGACTGTAGCTGTAAAACAATTTGCAGTATTATCGAAACGGAGAACACTGTCTTTCTTCTGCTGTCTCCTCTCCTTCCTTCAGTAGAGAACCGTAATAAATTGCTGATCTTATTAAAATAGCATTTTATAAGCATCAAGGCCTTTGGGAGATTATATTTATTACAGCCAGAGGGGCCATAATCTTACACAAGGCTCCTCTGAGCAACCAGCTGTGAAAACACATCTGATTGTGTTAATCACCAGTAACCCTCCCAAAGCGCAATATTCACCCTACACCATCACCTCTTGATAAATTAAAACAAATATTATATTCTGTAGTACAATGTAAAACTCTGTAACATTCTAATTCATTTTACTGGGAGGGTCTGAGGGGTTTTGGTGCGTTTTGTTTCTCCATCATGTCGCATTTTCCAGACCACTTTATGGAAAGTGTTGTAAAGAAAGCACAAGTGAAATCATGTGATAACGTTGTGGAAAAAGTTATGTTGTTTCAAATTTATTTTTAACTATAAAGTTAAAGTATAAAGTTTTAATTTTTTATGTGTCGCTAACTTCAGATATTCAGTCCAAAACATTTAGCTATTAAATTAGCTTTCCAGCTTCTTTAACTCTCCACTAACTGTAATGGGTCTTTCTTTTACAACGTGTTCCCATTTTATCTAACATTTTACATAACTAACTAGTTGGTGAGGTACTGTTTTACTGTTAGCTAGCTCATTTAATAATAATAATAAAAAAAAGGTATTAGGCAAAGACCCTGCTACTTCACTCGAAACTAAAATCCTTTGAGATAATTATAGATGTGTCATTTGTGAATTAGTCGGCTCTTTTAGATGGTTGGTTTATATAAATTCATCAGTGCTCTGTATTCATATAACTCTAGTGTTATTAAGCACATACTCAGTACGACATGCAGTGAAATGCTTTTTATAACTGTCCGTGACACAAAAATAGAATTTACACAAACATAATTTACTTTTATACATGTAGGAAAAGGACAAATATAAAAATATTATACAATGGCTGATCTTCCTAGCCTTTGATCACCCTAGATAGCTCAGTAAAGATGGTGTGCTCATCTGAACGCACCATCGTCTGGAGAGCGCGCCTATCCTACCTAGTGCTGTTCCCAAACCAGGCTGTGGTGCTTCCCATCAGGATCCTCTCAATGGTGCAGGTAAAAGTTCCTTAGCAGCTTAGAGGGCAGTTTAAAGTCCCTTATGCATCTAAGTTGGTAAAGATGCTGACTAGCCTTTTTCACCAGGGTGTTAATGTGACAGGACCATGACAGGTCCTGCATAATGTAAACACCAAGGTATCACAAACTGTCCACTCTCTAATCTCCTCCAAGTAGGCTTTCTCTGTATTATCAGAGATCAGGCCCACCACAGCAGTGTCGTCAACAAAGTTGACAATGGTGGTAGAGTTGGAAGTGGCCACACAGTCATAAGTGTGCAATGAGTACAGCAGAGGGCTCAGGAAACAATCCTAGGGGGCTCCAGTGCAGATTGTGAGGGAGGCTGAGACATGTCTGCTCACATGTACTGCTTGTGAGCTGCCTGTCAGGAAGTTGGAGATCCACTTACACAGGAACGGGCTAAGTCCCAGGTCCTCCAACTTGGTGGTGAGTTTGGAGGGAATTAAAGTGTTAAATGCTGATCTGTAGTCAGCAAACAGCATTTTAACATAATTTCCCTTCTTATGTCCAGATGGCTTAATGCTGAGTGAAGGAGATGTGTGATGGCATCTTCGCTTGAGCGATTGGGACAGTATGGGAAATGTCCAGGGTCTGTGGTGTCGGGTAACAAAGAGTTGATGAAGTCTCTGACCAGCCTTTCAATGCACTTCCTCACAACTGAGGTCAAGGCTACCGGGGCCTTGAATATCTCTGTGAACACCGGTGCTTGCTGGTCAGCGCAGGCTCTAGGGACCTGACCTGAGATGCTGTCTGGTCCTGCTCCCTTCCTGGTGTTCAGTCTCCTGAAAGCCTTTCTCATGTCGTGCTCTGAGATGATGAAAACTATTGATAGAATTGGAATTTTATGTAGCGAACACAGACAAGCAGATTATAATGTCCCAGTGCGGTTATACTAACTCTTGGAGTGCCGCTTGTCCAATCAAATTAGTGGACCAGATCTTACTGTTGTATAATATATTGCAGGCAGGTACAAACATAAATAATAACCACTCGAGCAGGATTAAAAACAGTCCCACACATCAGTCAAGTAATATGAGGTTGAGGAACTGTCAGAGCCAGAATTCACAGACCATATTGGTAGTGCTGGCATTTCTACCTGGTTGATATTTAACTTGAACAAACAAAGCAACCTTCTGGTTTAGGCCACACCCACTTCTAATTTAAATTTAAATATCAGGAATATTTCTCTTCAAAAAATACAATGAAAGGCAACAGACATATCAAGCACAACAATATTAATGCACTCAATTAAACTCATTTGTGTATTTGTCTATGCATGCACATGCTGGGGGGGCACGGTGGCTTAATGGTTAGCAGGGGTTGGGGGTTCAATTCCTGCCTCCGCCCTGCGTGCATGGAGCTCGCATGTTCTCCCTGTGCTTCAGGGGTTTCCTCCGGGTACTCCGGTTTCCTCCCCAGTCCAAAAACATGCATTGTAGGCTGATTGGCATTTCCAAATCGTACTGTGTGAATGGGTGTGTAAGTGTGCGTGTGTGCAAGTATACCCTGCGATGGGTTGGCCCCCTGCCTTGTGCCCTGAGTCCCCTGGGATAGGCTCCAGGCTCCCCACGATCCTGTGTAGGATACGCAGTACATAAAATGGATGGATAGATAGATGCACATGCTGGTTTTACATTTCCTTAAAAGTATTATATTATTTTGTCAATCAAAAGGTACAATATTTGGACCATTTAAATGATAGACAAAGACTAGGGAATTTGGTTGTTTTAACAACTGTCAGAGTTGGGACTCAAAAGTTCTCCTTGACAAGGTGAGCTGATTGCTCAGACTCACAGAAAAGACATAACATTCCCATCACTTGAGCTAATGGTAGGTCTCAGGACCAAAGTGTGTCCTTTTACTTTCTAAGAGTCCTGGTTTCACCTTCAGGTTCAAAATGTCAGTTATGCACTTGGTGAAATAGTTTCTATAATTTACTGAGATGAACGGTGGCTAACTTTTTTGTTAAGTTACATCTATTTTTAGAGTTCAAGCTGTCATAATTAATCAACTTTAATCAACAATGTAAATGAAATTAAATCTATAGTAGTGTTTAAACTGTGAGGAATATGTAATGGCAGTGTGAATGTAATATTTGCCAGTATATATTAGTTATAGTAATAGCCACAACAAATGCTGTTATGTAATTGTACAGATACTTACGTAACTCTTCAGTAGTTCTACTGTGCTGCCAGTATTTCATTCTAATATTTCTTTATTATAAAAATTTTTAATAAAGGAGTTCTTGAATTTATAAAGCACTTTTTGTACAACTTGAAGTCTAACCACATGAGATGGTGCAGGTAGTCACCTGTAAATTAAAAAGGAAACATCTGCTACTCATTATGCTGCTTGTGAGCTAATTAGTGTCCATCAAAGCTGCAGTCCGTTTGCTTTAGTCCTGATAAGTGTGTGTGTGTGTGTGTGTGTGTGTCTTTTGATATGTACGTACACATGTGCAGGTGTCTGGAGCTCCACCCCAACAACCTCCAGGCCCTCATGGCATTGGCGGTGAGCCTAACCAACACGGGCATGAAGCAGGAAGCATGTGAGGCTCTACTGGGCTGGCTGAGACATAACCCGAAATATAAACACCTCCTGAAGAACCACAACAACCTGCAGGGCTCACCAAACTCACGCCACCTCTCCTACTCCACACCCATGGCATGGTGAGGACACAATAAATCGGGTTTGCAACATGTGTTTTTATGATTTTAAATTTGCTCTGCATTTTTAAAGAAGAATTTAACCATTAATTTTGCCAACATATTTAACCCATTCTCAGTTCAAAGTCTGGACACATGAGATGTCCCATGTATAAATGCCTTTCTGAATCAAAATGCATTTTAATAAGCCATATGTAGAACTTGTGCAGAAGAAGTGAACAACTTGGTCTGTTTAGGAAGTTCGTGAGCTCCTTCATGAAGCCTCATCAGCAATACTGCAAAGAAAATATTAAATATAAAATAATTGTGAGGTGTTAAAACACTTTTTTGGTCATTACAAAATATTGTTTCTGAATGCTGATCGATCCATCCATCCATTTTCTGTACCGCTTATCCTTACTGGGTCACAGGGAACCTGGAGCCTATCTCAGGAGGCATGGGGCACAAGGCAGGGACACCCTGGATAATGCGGACGTCTTCATTATTATCTTAAATTAGTAGAAAATAGTAAAAATGAAGAAAACCCTTCAGCGAGCAGGCAAATTTTGACTGATATCGTAGGTGGGAGTAAGGGTTTTTAACTATTTTATTTGTTTTATTTCATTTCTATGCTAAAAGATTTTTTTGGTATGTGAACTGAAATAAAAGTGTTATTTTTTGTAAAT
Source organism: Ictalurus punctatus (assembly GCF_001660625.3). Classification (NCBI taxonomy): domain Eukaryota; kingdom Metazoa; phylum Chordata; class Actinopteri; order Siluriformes; family Ictaluridae; genus Ictalurus; species Ictalurus punctatus. Next base: position 17,980,713 of record NC_030426.2, on the reverse strand, counting down.
ATGAAACTACACATTTTTAGATCATTATTTACACTCCCACCTGTGTATAAGCACAAAGGTGTCATCAGGAGAACCCCCAAAGGGAGGTATCTACTAATGTAAATATTATTATTATTATTATTATTATTATTATTATTATTACTGTTGTTGTTGATAATTCAGATAAAGATAATATGTACTAGCTATGTTTAAAAAAATTTTTAAAGCTGGATTGCCAAAAGGTTACAAAATGCTGGGCTGTTTTAATAGAATGTTCATCGATGATTCACTTCAGTAAACAAATAACTTACACTCTTTTTTTTCAGCTCCAAAATGCTTTGAGTGGAACTATAATAATAGCTAGAATTATTTATTAAGTGCAGTGTAGAAACTCTGCGATTTCAGACTCGGATCAGTATCTGTCTTACCATATCTCTTTCTCTCAATCATTTCAGCTCTTTGCTGCCTGAGGTGAAGGAGCTGTTCTTGGAAGCAGCCCAGCAGAACCTAGACACAATTGACCCGGATTTGCAAACTGGCCTGGGTGTGCTTTACAACCTTAGCTCTGAGTTCAACAAGGCTGTAGATGCCTTCAACGCTGCACTGTCTGTCCGGCCAGAGGTACTCATTCTGCTGACACAATGATGTTGCATATCATACAGCACGTGTGTGTGTGTGTGTATGTATATATATATATATATATATATATATATATATATATATATATATAATATGTATTACAACCCCAGTTCCAAAAAAGTTAGGACGCTGTGCAAAATGTACATAAAAACAGATTGCAATTATTTGCAAATCTCATAAATCCATATCACAATTGAACATGGAAAAAATATAAAATGTTACGAATAATATATAAAACCAAAATATAAGGAAATGTACCATTTTAAGGAAAAAATAAGGTAATATTGAATTTGATGGCCGCAGGACGTCTCAAAAAAGTTGGGACGGGGCAACAAAAGGCTGGAAAAGTAAGTGTTACTAAAAAGAAACAGCTGGAGCTTAATTGGCAACAGGCCAGTAATATGACTGGGTATGAAAAGAGTATCTTAGAGAGGCAGAGTCTTTCAGAAGTAAAGATGGGCAGAGGTTCAGCAATCTGTAAAAACTGCATCTACAATTTGTGGAACACTTTCAGAATAATGTTCTTCAATGTAAAATTGCGAAGAATATCTCATCAACTACTTCTTTTTGAGCTATTCCTTGGTGGATTTGCTAGTGTGCTTAGGATCATTATCCTGTTGAAAGTCCACTTTCGGTTCAACTTCAACTTTTGGACAGATGGCCTCACACTATCGTCAAGCACTCTTTGATACAATGCAGAATTCATAGTTGAATCAATGAATGCAAGCTGTCCAGACCCTTAGGCAGTGAAGCGACCCCAAACCGTAACATTTCCTCCATCGTGCTTCAAAGTTGGTATGAGGTGCTTCTTCTGAAAAGCTGTCTTTGGTCAGCACCAAACATGTCTGCTGTTACTGTGGCCAAACAACTCAATCTTTGATTCGTCTGTCCAGAGCACATTATTCCAAAAGGCCCAGCCTTTACCTATATGATCATTAACAAAATGTAGTCTTGCTCTAATGTATTTTTAGACAGCAAAGGTTTTTTTCCTGGCACACCTCCCATGTAGGTCAACTTTGTGCAATCTCTTTTTGATTGTAGATTGTTGGTGGCACTTTGACACCAACAGTTACAAGACTTGCTAGCAGATCCTGTGATGAAATTTTGGGGTTTTTGGAGACTTCTTTTTGCATCACATGGTCTGCACTTAGGCTGAATAATCTGAAAAAAATCTGTGCGACTTGAAGATGATTTTCTTTAGACTGGAATGATGTATTTAAAATAATTTGGAGATCTTTTTAAATCCCTTGCCAGACTCAAAGGCATCCACAACCTTTTTTTCTGAAGGCCTTACAGAACTCTTTAGATCTTGGCATGATGACACCACACACCTCAATAGCAAAGGGAACACCAGACACTAGATATGAGAGGGGTATAAATAAGACCGGTTCCACCTGCACTCCCTCAGTAGGTTCTGATCACTGGTACCCAATCTTGAACACTTGATTCTAATTTTATGGGTGTGAAGGTGTGTTCAATGTAGGGGTATACTTACTTTTTCCATATAACTGATCTGTTTTTTTTTTTTTCATTTAAAATGTGAAAATTACTACAAAATGTCAATTGTATGTGTCTTTTGATAGCGTGTATCAACTTTATTTATAGACACTGTTTCCAAGAAGATCAACTGTTTGCTTGACCAAATATGCAAAAAAAAAAAAAAAAAAAAAAAAAAAAAAAACCCAACAAGTTCCATGTGGTCTACTTATTTTTTCACATGACTGTATAGACAGTGAAAGAGAGAGAGAGTGAGAGAGTGAGTAAAGTAAAAGCAGCTCTTTCACAGGAAGCTAGACACATGAGTTCTTTTTAAAGTTATTGACTCTATAGCAGGGGTCAGTGCTTAGGCAGACAGGATCAATATGCACAAATTTGAATCAATATCCAAAAATTAGCAGACTGAGGTGAAAAGCGGTAGAAAAAACTGTAGAACAAGAAATCATCAGATTGAACTAGTAACCACAGCTTAAAATTGCAGTTTTGACAAATGCAAGACTTCGCAAAGACCCAAAGCAAATAAACGATAATTTTATACACAAACACAAATATGACCACAGAACAATACTGAAACAAATATGTTTAATAAATCCTGACACTTAACTGCTGAACTGAAATTGTGACATCATTTTTTTCTCTCATCATATCCAGTGGGAGGAAATGTGGTCGTCAAGAGCATAATATTAAGCAAAAACATAATATTAACATAACATAATATTAAGTAAAAAGCAGTACAGAGGCTCCACAAAAATATCTAAATTGCAAAAATAAAAGTGTGAAATGTGTATTACAGTTCTTACGAAACAACAATTTCAGAAGATATGGGATTTAAGAAAGAACTATTAGTTTGTTACTCTACTTCCTTAAGTGTACAGTACACTTTTGCTTGAGTATTTCACCTAATGCATTTTCTCTACTTTTTATTTACTAAAAACATTAATTCACTACATTTCTCTGTAATTATATATTTCTAATGTCATAAGATGACATTTTAGCATCAGGCAGCTTCACGAAATTTCAACAGATGTGACAGCAAATATGAGACCTCACTGTAATCTACCTGTGGATATGTACAGTACACTTTGTACACCAAGGCAGTTTGTGCTGTGACAGCTAGCCAATCGAATTCAGCTAGTTTGTATTGTCAGAGGTAATTATCATGCTGGCTAACGGTAGAGACATTAGGAATAAAGCTGTTGTTAAAGCCTTAGCTAATATTTTCCCATGTTCCTTGGTGAAAGGGACACTAATTTTCCATCAGTAACTAAAACTAATGTGTGAGTAGAGGCAGACATCGTTATCGTTTATGAATCTTTCTTGTGCTTTTACTGTATTTGTGCACTTTTAGTAAATTTAAGTTAATACTTTTCTTCTTTAACTTTCTAGAGAAGAAAGTGTAAGTGTACCCTTGCTTTTTACCTGAGTATTTATTTAGATGAGTAATTGCGCTTTTACTTAAGTTAAGAATTTCAGTGCTTTTCCCACCTCTGAATCTGGCACCTCAGAACACGCAGTACACTGGATGGTAGAGGTACAGTGAACACAGTACACATTAAAGGCCAGACATACTAAGAGAAGTGTTAATCTCAATGGCTGTTTGTGCCAGTGGGTGTGGCCAATTTAGCAGATGGTCTGCTGAAAATGCTTGTGCAAATACATGGCTTGTCTAAATACTATGTGGTTGATGCAATATAACCTAATTTTATCCATATTTTCTATCTAAAATTTTTATCCTGGTTAATATCATTAACCAGGGTTACAGTTTTCAGAAAAATCTCCAGTCCCAACTACATGTCGAAAAACCACACAAAAGACCTGAAGCCAGCCCAAAAGCTAGTATTTTCAAGTAACCCAATCTGGTAGCCCAGTCATGAACTTGTGTGCTACTCCATGTTGTTCATTGTGCATGGTGCAGAGCGAATCCTGCCCCTGTGGTTCTCTGTTAGCGTTTGTTGCAGTTCTGTAGACCACTAGGTGCAGTAATAACTCTATGGAAAATAAGTGGGGCATTGAGATTGCTGCCCGGTGATTGATTATGAAACATCTAGGAAGGTGAGCAAATCAACGGAACATCAGCTTATATTGGTCAAATAATACAAAATTTTTAAGGCACTGGTGACTCAAAACAGGTCATAAGTATTTGAATGTAATTTAAAATGTATGGAGTTGGGAATGATGACTGCACGAAGATTATTATTTGTTGAACTCGTTATATAGTGCCGCCACTGGTTATGACAACCCCATTGATGGTGTTTTGGTTGATGCACAACATCCATTTTGTGATGGCTTGTGACAGAGAAAGATGTTACTCAGGATGTATAGCTAGCACGATTGTACTCAGCTGAGCAGATTTAATTGTAAACACTCGCAATGTACAAGATCTGTCACCAAGCTCCCGATGCAATTCATTTTGATCTTCAGTGAAAGTTTCTACTGTGCCACCATTATAATGAGAATTTGTAATAAGCATCTGTTTGACCTTGCTTTCTGAGCTCTATTCAGTCTCCATACATAGGCTACATTTACACACAAAAATCAAAAATCCTTCTCTTTAACTTGACATGGTAATGTGTGTCCGCCTGCCGAGGGACTCGAATACAATGAAACATAATGTTGGCGCCAATTTCCAACACCAGGCATCCCTTGGGCATCAAGCTGCTCAGACACACCCCAGTCTGTCAGTGAACAGACAAAACCAGACCTCAAGATAACCGCTAATGGGGTTCATTTGTAATAATGTACATATAAGTATGTACACTGGGATTTTTTTTTTTAATGCTCATGTCAGATGTGGATATATGATGCCTACAGTTGGGAAGATTAAAGCTCAATGATGATGTCAGTATCGTAATGGCAGTATCATGGATGGAGATAATAAATCTAAGGAGATCAAAAAGTGACATTGTAGTTGCATAACCATAAATCAAGTATAAATCAGGAAGTCATTTGCCCTCAGGCATAGTGGTGGAAATGTAATAGACGTCATGCTCCAAAAGCACCTCACATCACTTTGCTTATCAAAATTTCTAATGTCAGTGCACCAAAAGGCAAATGGCTTTATCTTTAAAATGTATTATTGAATACACTTCAGTGCTTTCACACTCATGCGGTTTCTTATGAAAGGTTCTACAAACAAGGGCCTCGGAAATTAAAGTAGGATGGTCCCACATGAATAACCTAAAGATTTGCACTTCCCAAAAAGTTTATGCGCAAGACTCATCATTCCTTCAACAAATTATCTCAAGGTGATACGGTATATTGTAATTAATAACTGCCGCTGTAACCATAAAGACTGTCCTGTGCTGACTCTTATTTGCAAAATGCTCATAATGAACATCCTTTCAGTACTGTTTGTGTTTACTTTCTCTTCCACAGCTATACAATGTAATGATTTTATAGTCTCACTATTTGGTGTCACCCATAAGTGGTTCCCTTTAGAGTCTCATGGTTACTTCCTCGTGTTGTCTCGGGGAGTTTTTCCTTGCCACTGTCACCTCTGGCGTGTTTATTACAGATTGAAATCTACATCTGTATTCATGCTTTGTGAAATATTTATCATTAAAAGCACTATAAAGTGAAATTGGATCGAATTCCATATGCTACATTTGTAAGGTTCAGAGCAACTTTCTTAAGTGTGACTGCAAATTAGAGTCAAAATATACATTTTTATTTGTAGAAGTCAAAGCTGGTAAAAGCTCAAATGCTTCAAATTATAAATATATGTGAAGTGACCGATTAAATAATAACTATTCCTTCGCACCACTGACAGGACTACTTGCTGTGGAATCGTCTCGGGGCGACACTAGCTAACGGAGACCGCAGTGAGGAGGCAGTGGAAGCGTACACCAGAGCTCTAGATCTCCAGCCTGGTTTCATTCGCTCTCGCTACAACCTGGGCATCAGCTGCATCAACCTGGGTGCACACAGGTCTGGGAGTTCTGCCATTTATCTCCTCTTCTACTTTCTTACATTTTAAATCAACGTCATCTGACAGCACAACGGCATCCCACTTAGCCATATCATATGACTGAATTTGGAATGCTCCTACTGGATTATTTTAATGTAAGATTTTACAAAAGGGCACAACACATGATGAAGACTGTAGAAGTATTACTACTGACTACAATCAATTCCAGAATTATTGCTGCCCTTCATTTAAATAAACAAATATAAGTAAAATAATTTTCAGTAAAATAATGGTTTCACAATTATTGGCATCCATCTCCTTAACACTTGGTGCAGCCTTCCCTTAACAGAATAACAACATTATACCACTTCCTGTAATATCGAACAACATTTTAGAACACTTCCAGATGGATTTTGGACCACTTCCTTCATACTCTTTATAGCAAGTGGAGTGCCTTTATCTTGTTCAAAGGTCCATCTACAGCCAAGTTGTAGCCTCTTGGTAGAGGCAGGAAGGTTTTAGTAGTATGTAAGCAAAATTTCTGCAGTATCATGTGTTCAATTCTTGGCACTTCATCTGTTGTTGCAGGGAAGCTGCCAGTAACTTCCTGACAGCACTAAGCCTGCAGAGGAAGAGCAGGAGTCGGCAACTCTCGCACCAGGTCATGTCTGGAAACATCTGGGCAGCATTGAGAATAGCACTCTCAATGATGGACCAGCCCGAGCTCTTCCAGGCAGCAAACATTGGGGACCTGGACTTACTCATGAGGGCCTTCAACCTGGACATGTGAACTGGCAAATATTTTTGACCGAGTACAAGCCAAGAACCCAAAGTCCTTCAAATGGAGGAAGCTGTAAATCGTTTTATCGAAGAGGTTTTCGAGATTTTTTTTTTCCGCAAAGCACCTTTACATTCCTGAGAACTGCATGGCAGTATATGATTTCAGAGAAGAGCACAATGCCTGGAAGACTGTAGAAAATAGTAGTTAGTGACGTCTTGCTGGGTGGATGTTGGATGTGCTGGAAGAACTATGAAAAAAAAAGTCTGTAACTCAAAACAGTTACATTCCTGTGTATTTTCCTCTTGTATAATGAAACAGATGCAAATCTGGATTGTCAGATAGATCAAAGCAATAGTTCAGTGCTACCACCTACAGGTCCTATTTTAGCTTTTTCTTAAATGCTAGGGATAAAAAAAATTCTGTTGTTTGCTGTAACTTTGCTGCAGGCCAGACAGTAAACCCTTATTTAAAATGCATGACAGACAATTAGTAATTTCGGAGATCTTATGGGGATGACAGTGGATGAGATGGTTTCCTCTTGATGGCTTGTCATTTACAAAGAAGCAAGAAGGGTTGTTTTTTTTGTTTGTTTTTTTTAACCAAAACCACAGCTTTCCGTTTGCATCTTTACTATATCTCTGAATGCCATATGTGACTTCTTATGAAAGACCCACAAAATATGCAGGTGACTGTCCTCCACAGCTCCACTTGATGTGAAGTCATGCATTATTGCATTTTGTCTTAAAGCTCATTTAAGACTTTTGTTGAATGTGATGTAATGAGAAGTGTCAACGTGTCAAAAATGTTAGGGTAAAATAATGAATGATGCATAACTTGAGATTATGGTTTAATTTACCGTTTTTAAAGATGGAGGCAGATTACCTAAAGAGTGAGTGTTGTCACGTCTTATCAGCTTACTAAGGAAACGGCATGGAAAAACATGGTAGCTTGTTAAATATGCACTTATTTGTTTCTTCTCAGTATAACTAGATACAACTAGTCCTTACAGGGCACATATTTTTGCATATTATATAGCATGAGTGACCAAATCTACTTATTTTGATTATCATTTTTACATTAAGCTCTTTACCTTTTGCGTATTTAAATGACTGTAAATTCCCTATGACAGGCCTGTGCTTTCTAGCTGATTGCTTCCTACTGTAAATTATCTAACTGATATGTTGGTAGAACCCAAGGAATGTCTCCCCCCTTTTTTTAGACCTCTGTACAATCTCAGGTGAGATGATCTAGATGACCTTACACTCTAGAACTCCTTATTTATGAGGATTGCATGCTGAATGCACTTATTTTTGAATGCGGTAGCTTTATTTATATGCATGAAATTGTCATGCCTCTTTTATTCTGTCCCTTATTTCTATGACACACATAATCCTGATTTTGCATTTCAGTACATATTGACCTTTATGTATATTTAACATAAAGCAGATTATATAATAGTTACCAGTTTTGCAATGCAACTAGTATTCTAGATAAAATACTTTATTGTATACCTGTTCATACTATTCTCACAAAAGAAGCCAGATTTACTGATGCCTGTAACGCATGCGGAACATTGTAGCTCGAACAAACAAGTGTGCGATCAGTGATTTCAGTAGTAGTATCCCTACTACCATGAAATTATACATTCTTATGAAACTATACTTGCTGCATCTCCTAATAACATGTCACAGGCTTCATTAAGTCTGGTGCAACATTATTACACATAAAATATATCAAATATTGAGCAAACATATGAAAATTATCTTTTAAAATAAAATAAAATGTAATATATACACTGACTACTTGTCCTGTTTTATAAACTCAGCTGTTTTACCTTATTCACTAATAATTAATGCATATTTATCTCAAAGCAAGTGCACCTTTTTTTTCCAAAGACAGTGTTGTATGAATTTTTTTTGGCCACCTCAAAAACGAAAAAAACAAAACAACAAAAAAAAAAACCCCAAAAAAACACACGTGTGATTTTGGTTTTATTTAATATTCCAGTTAATAATGTTATTGGACAGACTGTTCTCTTGAACACATTTGCCCTCGTAATGTTCTGTTGTAAGCAATATTCGGATAAGAAGATCCATTACAAAAGAACGTTGTGTAAATTTGCATAACCATAGGGTTGGCACACACATTTGCAAAAAGAAGAAAAAATAAAATAAAAACTTTGTACCACTTGACATTCAGTTCCTTGAAAAACATGAAATAGATGAAACACATAAGATCTACTATACATTTCAAAATATTGAATGGCTAACTTTTGGATTGTAACATTTTGGATTGTAGTGCACAAGCTGATAATATGAAGGCCTGCTTAAGAAGGAGGTGTCCGAAGCATCACCTTTCACACTTTGAAAAAGAAAAAGGATGAGTGCAGCCATACAGCATTTGATGAATGCTTTAACTCTGAAGATCCAATTAGAAACAGAAAGCAAGAGAAGCAAAAACTCCTATGATAAAACAGAGCAGAGAAAGAAATATTGGTTTATCTGTTAGTAATGTCCCAGAGAAAACAAATGTATGCGTAGTTGGGATAAAACGAGAATTTTTTTTTTTCATAAATATCACTGTATGCTTCTGAGAGGAACCGGGGGGGGGTAGAAAGAACATGAAGACATCAAAAATTGTGAGCGTTTTGGTATTATTGAGCACCATAGATAGTACATTCCACATTCACATCACCCAAGGATGTGACAGAAATTGAGATCCAAGTTAGACGCAAGACGCTGCATATGATGTTAGAAAGTTGAATCCACTTGTCACTGCAGTATATATGTGTGTGTGTGTATTATACATACATACATTTTATATATATATATATATATATATATATATATATATATATATATATATATATATATAGCTTAGTTATTGGATACAAAATGGGCTGTTAATGTCTTTGAGAATAAAATGAGATGAACAACACTATGGTGAATCAAACCTGTGCAGTCAGTAAACCTGGACAAGGCATTGAGTATAAAGCACTTAACTATTGCACAAAACAAATCACTGCTACATCTTTCTTGTCTTGTAACACTGACCAAAGGTGTAAACCTACATAATCATGTAGTTATTGTATTTCTGTTGTGCTGAAGTTTGACAAGATAGAACATAAATCTGCTGGAGTTATTTTTTCCCCCCAAAAGATCAATATACTGTAAGAGTGCATATTTAATCCCTACAAAAACAAACTTTCTCCCACACACGGATTCTTTTAAACTTGACATTTCATTTTTACTTTGCCCAATACTTTAACAGTCTGTGCGTATTTGTGCATAATATTACGTCACCTAAATTCCACTTCACTTCATAAAGTTCAGTAAACCTCCAAATATATTTTTAAACACAGTTATGTGTTCCAGTGCTCATCCAAAATGTAATTCCAAGAACATAAATTGAACTTGGTATAAATCAGGGCTGGCAGTAACGATACTTCCACACTGAGGAAGAATCATGTTTGCATTTTCACAAATTGAAGCTATCGCTTGAAATATACTGGCATAGTACTTCAAGGTATTGAAAGAGTAAACTAATTTGTGTGTTTATATATATATTAGCACATTAATCTGTATATTTCAAATGGCACACATCGCTCTGTATCTCCAGTACAGAATATACTCTCAGCAAACCAATAATAAACAAATGAACAGATGATTAAACACATTCATTCCCTCCAAGGGACCGTGCCTGTACTGGCTGAGCCTTTTCTTTGCAGGTCTTTGCATGGTATGAGGTGCATTCTCTCCTTCTCTATAGTGTGAACACCTCCCTGGTTTCCTGGAGTGTCAGAAATATCCTCCTCCTCTTCTGTGCCTTGCAGGCTCTACGCTCTAAGGTCCAAATCTAGCAGCTGGGCAGGCGCCGGTAAAAGTAAATGTAACCCAAGTCTTTTGGAGGACTTTCTGACAAACATACTCTATGATCATTGTAAATGACCCATCTAAAGGGGGAAAAAAGGATTTGGTCACTTGTCAGTAACTTTTTGACTAGATTTTTAGAGAGTAATCAAAAAATATCATCATTTTCTTAAAAAAATAAATTAAATAAAATAAAAATCTTACCTTCCTTCCTTTTTGATATGGCATACATAATGACCAGACATTGTTGATGTTCCCATGTGACTTATGAAGGCAAAGAGTTCATACCCTACAGTAAAAGAATAGCATAATTTTCATTTGAGAAACATGGACTAAATGATCATACACTGAGAAACATTCACTGAGAAACTAATACATGCTTCATAACTTCTAGTTTGAACTATTGTAACATGTTGCTGGCTGGCTGCCCTACTTTACCAATTAGAGTACAATATGCAAACCTTATTTAAACTAAACTGGCTGCCAGTTAGGATCTGCATTCACTACAGAGTCCTGCTTAAGATGTTTACATCTCTAAATGTCATATAATCTGCTGAAACACTATAGGCCACCATGAGCCCTTGGGTCATTTGAGACAGAACTATAAATACTGAGTATCGGTCACAATGCAACCAGTGGAACTCTTACATTTCCCAAAAACTCTGGAACAGTGTTCCTTGATCTTGGTAAATGTACTTTCATCATTTGTAGTCAATTTAATTGCAATGAATGGAATAATTGTATCTGATTATTATTTGTGCATGTAACAGCTCAGTGGTTAAGACTACTGATAGGAAGGTCGTGAGTTCACATCCCAGCACTACCAAGCTTCCACGGCTGGGCCCTTGAGCAATGCCCTTAACCCTCAACTGCTCAGTTGTATAAATTAGATAAATGTAAGTCATTCTGGATAAGGGCATCTGCCAAATGCCTTAAATATAATGTAAATGTAAATGCTGTTTGATGAGAAGGATACTCACGTCCAGGGCCGTCTCGAACACGTGGACTAGACATTTCCTGCTCCGGGGACAGCGTGGAGTCACTGTGCGTGTTGGCATTTGAGAAACTGGTATCATTGGGCTCTGTGTCGACCATGTCGGACATGGCCTCGCTCTCCTCCTCGCTCTCTGGGTGAGTAAAGATCCAATCTAAAGCCCGCTCCAGGTTATTATTCTGTAAACACACAAGCATGACACAGATATACAGAACTGGATATCAAACATAGATGTGGGAACTTTATAAAATATGTAGAGCATATATACAGTATCTCACAAAAGTGAGTACACCCCTCACATTTTTGTAAATATTTGATTGTATCTTTTCATGTGACAACACTGAAGAAA